>NC_081548.1:2648038-2655013 GCF_901000735.1 Corylus avellana
ATTTAGTTCAAAGACTATCCTTTGCAGCTTCTTAGAATTTTTTTCAACTATATGTGATTAGTTTCTTATGCACTTCGGGCATATTGTTCTTGTCATAAGATGGCAAAATATCAGTGAGAGGTATGCTTCTTACTTTGATCAGTTACTCTCTGACTTCCACGAACAGCTTGAACAGCATCCTTCAAGTCCTTTTCATTGAGCTGGAGGCTGCTAAATAACTGCTGCCCAAACCTCTTGTCTGAAGGGAATGCCAACACAAGATGCTCTACTGACAAAAACTCATCCCCCATTTCTTTCTTACATTTTCGGGCATTGTCCAAGAGGTTACTGAGATGTGAGCCAATTATAGGGCCACTAGTGTCACCTATCACCTGCAACTAAGATAAATGAGAACCAAACCTGCACAAATAAAAACACCAATCATCAAATTACCTACTTTTGGTTGTTTGGATATGAAGTCGTCTGTAGCCTGCAGAACTGACGTGTTGTCAAGTCCTGCCTTTGTGAATATTCTCCTGGCTAAGCCATCCTTTTGCTCCAGAAGGGCTTTCATCAAATGCTCGGATTCCACCACTTGTTGTTTGAAAACTCGTGCTGCATCAACAGCACCAATAACTCCCTCCCATGCCATCTCAGTGAACTCTGCTTGAGTAACCTTACAACAAACCAAAAGATACATTAGAGAATGAAAAAAGCTTCATAGGTAGCACACCATGCTAAAATCTGTAACAGACAAGAAGCGAGAACTCCAATGTGTCAAAACAAGAAACTAAAGTGTTACCCCAATCGCAAAGCAAAATGGGTTGAACTAAACTACCAAAATTCAAATGATGGATAGCAAATCTGATATAACCAAAACCCAACAACTGTATTACTCTTTTTCTTACTCAATACATACCATACCCAAAAATTTAAACTAAAACCAAACTAAAAGCAAAAACCCCATATGGGGCCTTTCATATCTTCAATACAAAAAAAATCCCATTAAAAAGTTACATTCTTTATCTATGTATTGCATGAAAGTATGCATTTTTATTTGTGGGTTTGAATATCTTCTTCGAACCTGAGACGAGCTGGCGGCGAAGTAGGAGGGAGTGGAAGAGTGAAACTGGCGTCGCGTGAAAGTGTCAGCCAGAAACTTAGCCGAAGCGACATTTCCATCCGAAACTCTGCCGAAAACCAGAGGCCGAGACAGAGAAGAGACAGAATTACCGAGAAAACTACAAGTGGAACCAGAAACTGTGCAAGCGCGATGCTGAGAGTGTGGGAGCCTCGCGGGCCTAGAGGCGTTGAAGGAGGCCGCTAAAAGGGACTTGGTGAGCCTTGAAGCCCTTCTGCTTGCCATATTGGAGATGAAGAAAGGTACACCAAGTTGGGGTTTTGTGCAGGATCGTTCAGGTGGGAAGAATGACTGAGGGCAGGGGGGTGAAAGCTTGGGGAAGAGGCAAAGGGAAGGTTGTGGAATATTTTCGGAGTTTCCACTTTTTTCTTTTTTTTTTCCTTTCTTTTTCTTTGGTTAGGGACGTGTTTGGTTGTGAGAAAGTTTGGGGATGGACGGGTCTGAATCTGATTGATTCATTGTTTAGAGACAAAATTGTTTCTTGTTTGGTGATTTTCAAACCAAACAGGACGTTAGTGTACTCTGCCACGTTGGCTTACAAGGGTCCCAGCAACCGAAGTGCCATTTCTCGTCTTAGGAAAAAAATAAAAAGTCTTCACGCTATCTTCCATTAGGATCCAGATTCCCTATTCCTGTGCAAAGTAAAAAAAGGAGGAATGTTTTTACTTGATAAGTATAAAAAAATAAAAAAGGAGGATGTTACTATATTCCCACTTTTTTAGACAATTTTTCTACGCTTATAGATGGTTTAAATGGTAGTTTTAAGAGTTAGTTATGGACGTAAAAATATTGTGTAAAGAAGTAAAAGTAAGTGTATTATTATTTGACTAAAAATTATTGGAGATTGTGAGCAGAGCCCAATCTAGAGGTTATTTTGTTCGACCAACTTACTTGGTCGGATGGGTTTTTTGAATCGGGATCTTTTAAAATTAAGCTATTTGAATTTTATATAAATCTAAGCAATTAAAGAGAGAAAGGTTGTAAGATGCACCATCTTCTTGCAAGTGAGCTTGACCTCCTAAGCTGCTAAAAACAAGTGAGTTCCATGACCTACTCCCTTAGATTGTTTGGCTATCAACTCAGGAAATTCTTCATCATAAGCCTCTACCCCACTCCACATCTTAGTTGATGGACGGCATTATAAATACTAATAGAGACTTACTAAACTGATGTGTAGCTTATTCATTGGTATTTGTTATATTTTTCTTAATTAATTGTTTTATTTTTTTTTTCAATAAATAAATTACACATCAGTTTAGTAAGCATTTATTAGTAAGATAATTAGTACTCATAGCATTTATCGGCATTAGATAAAGCTTTGTATAGTTTTTTAAGAAGGGGTGTTGATCCAACAAGCAATAAATTGAGTTGCACGGAAGTTGTTGCAAATATAACAAATAAGTAATGGATTCAGCTGCCAACACTATAAAGCTGTCGCGTGTTAGCATCTACATGTGCATTTTTATCATCTTTATCTCTAACACTACCACATGCACATAGGCACATAGCTAGGCAAAGAAGGAAACAAGGCATTAGTCTTTGTATACATGAAGTCTATCTAGGGCTCTAGCCACCCAAAGAAAATATAACTGTGTTGTGAGTGCATTTGTGAGTGTTATGTCCCACATTAAGAAAATATAAAAGAAAAGAGTGTTTAATATATCTAAGTGGACCTTACCCCATTAGTTTAGGCTTTTGGGTTAGAGTTGTGTTCAACTATGTATATTAATGTGCTCTTGGTAAAAACTCCATAACCGCTTTAATTTCCTAAGAGACTGCATAAACAAAAAACCTTTTGTACAGGAGCACGATCACATAGCATTAATGGTATTTATGTTCCAAGCCATATGAAATCAAGCTCTCTATGTAGGAGAGATTGTAAAGAACTTTACATGGACCAAATTTTAGCAAACTAGTTATCTGGGTCTTCTCCTGGTGCTCCTTCTATTAACAGTTTTTGGCCATTTTATGGATTCACTTGCACCACCACCACCACCTTGCAAATTGTTTGCATGCCTTCTCTGACAACTGAAGTTTAGCAGCTCAGCCTTTGTTTGAGTGCCAGACAGTTGTTGATCAACTTGTGATGTGCAGGGTGCCATACTGAGCAAAATCTCTGCAGCAATATTTTCACATGTTTCACACACACCTGATTTATCTTTCAGATGCTCATTGCCTTCTCTCACAAGATCTGGTTTTTCTGAGGATGCCACAGTCGTAGATTTGGAGTTTGTACACATACTATGATCGATGTGTTTGGTTTCTGAACCAGAAAGAGTGGAGCAGAGCAAAGGGTTGGAACCATCTTTGATGACATGGGGAGCTGCTTCTTCACATTCTGACTGAACAGTTTCTTCTCCACCATTGCTTGCCTGAACCGCCTCACAACAAGCATCACCAAGTCCAGAAGTATCCTTCAAGTCAATGCTAATGTCTTTGTCCTTGCAGCTCTTCATATATTGGGACTGAATGCTGTTGCTTCCATTATCCGAGTCATTCGGATTTTCATCTTCATTGTCTGTGCTTGTTTGTGAGGTCAAAGGAAATGAATTCAAATCTTGATTTCCTGAAACTGAAATTTTTTTCAAGGAAAGGGTCCTTTGGTTCAATAATCCTTTACTATATGGCAGGGTTGAAGAACCTTGAGACAAGATGGCAGGGTCCTTTGGGAAAAGACCCTCCACAATAAGACCATTGGCTTGCTCTGGGACTTTTTCAGGATCATCTTTTCCAGAATTCACAGGATTACATGTGGGGGTCATGAAATTCAACGAGCCCTGGAAAGAACAAACATGTAAGAAATAATTCTTGAGTGAGCAGAGATAAAGTCTGATCATACAGATAGGTAGAAACTTAAGACCCTACAAATAGTGCACACTTTCAATGTGATATGTCTCAAGGAATAGCCCGCAGCCATGGAAGATGACTTCTCCAGGCCTTTGCCAAGAAAATAAAAATTTTGAGGTTTTCATGAACACATAAAAAAATGACACTCTTTTTTATAAACAAAGAAGAAACATACCAATGACATGTTTCACATAGACTCCACAAACATGAAATTTCTCCGATTGAATATGTAGAAAAAGTTCGCACATACAAGGAGAAGCTAGTTTCAATTTTTATTACCCAGCCAGTCCAACTATGAAAATAGGAGAAAGGTTGATAGTGTACATGAGTGATCACACCATGACGATGGTGGTCAGCCCTGCACCCTATAATCTCCACGGATGGTGATAACTTCCATGGAGATTACAAAGATGAGGAGGTGCATCTCTTCATGAAAGAGACAACCCTTCATGAAGAGATGCATGGAAGCCTATAAATAGGCTATGGGGGCAGTGGGTTTGTCATTCCAATTTTCTGCCATTTTTTCACCTTGTTTTTCATCTGAATTTCTACCCTAACGGAAGAAACCATCTATAAAAGAACACTCAAACGATCATTGAAAAATATCTTGCAAAATGCCATGGATAGAAATCATCTGTATAATACATACTTATTGCCAATTAATTTTAGGGGGAAAATTCACTTTACCCCTCTGAAGTTTGAGGCATTTTTTCAATTTGAACTCCAATATTTAAAAATTTGCGATGTACCTCCCTAATGTTTCAAAAATTTGTAATTAATACCTTTTGTTACTAATTGCCGTGACTGCTGTCTAAGTACACAAAAATGACATCACGTGCGTCTCACGTGGGATTTTTCTGTTGTGTCTCCTAATTTTGCACTCAACCTATTTAGTGAAATGACGTAATTGCCCCTCATTAAAATTCAACGCCTGTTTTGATTTTTTTTCTCGTCAGCCTCTTTTGAACCCCTTTTGGGTGTCGTGTGGGTGTTGGAGTGAAAAAGAAAATGAGCAGTTGCCTCTCACCTGCTCTTATGCTGGCAATTTTCGTGTACTTAGACGGCAATTAGTAACGAAGGGTTTTAATTGCAAATTTTTGAAACATTAGGGAGGACATTGCAAATTTGTAAACATTGGAGTTCAAATTGAAAAACAACTCAAACTTTAGGAGGGTAAAGTGAATTTTCCTCTTATTTTAGCAATAGAATTCATGGTCAAAATCATCATGTAATACAGTTGTTGTATATTGCCTAAGCAGAATCAGCAAAAGATCAATCAACCAGTAAAATGTACTGCATGATTAAATGTCACCTTTGCAAGTGCATGCTGTGTGTGCATAAAAGATGTCCTCAGCAGAGTTTACATTAATAAAATTAGGTAAAATGCTGTAATCATTCAAGAAAGTTTGAAAACTAATTTCAAATGCAGAGGACGAAGAGATAACCTGATGCAACAATGTTTGCTTTTCGATGTGCCTTGCATCCTGGTATGCTGACTTGCCAACTGCAGGCAAGAACATTCTTGGGAAATCTTGTGATGTTTTAATTTCAATGGTACATTCTTGGAAAAACTTTTGAACGATCTCTTGACCATTTACTGAAAGTATTCTCAAGTTTGCTTCCGGATAAGTCTGCTTCAAACTTGGAGAATCCACTTGAATGGCAGATAAATTTGGTCCAACAGACGAATCTCCATCAGTGTTTGCCATTCTTTTCACCAAAAAGGACTTTTCATCTGACATTTTAGACTTGTTTGGCTCAATCTGATTCTCAGATTCATCCATATACTCCTCTGGGAGTTTTTCAAGATCAAAATTTCTGATCGGTTTGCTTTGAGCAGTTTGAAGAGTTTCTACCCCTCTGCTATCCATACATGATGAACCACATCCTTTATGATCTAATCCATAGAAAGGGTGCAAGGAAAGATTTGGCGACTCATCCTTATAAGCTTGACCAGTAGCATAGGATGGCCTCAGGTGTTTCCCATCCAAAACAGAACCACTATATCTATCATCTGCAAGTAAAAAACTCCTAGAATTACAAGCCAGAATTTGGGCGTGAGAGTGAATTCTTCCTATTTCTTGCATTGCTGATTTCTGGATATTGTACAGCTTGTGCAGAGCCTGTACCTGCAATTCTCATAACTTCATAATTTTGACAACAACAACATACAAGCATCCATATGAAGATTTGGGATAAATCATTTCTAAATAATTGAAATGTCAGGATGCATAAAAAAGTTGGTTTTTTTATCTTCAGCATCAAATTCAAGTATCTCCATACTCTGAACCCCCACCCAAAGCCCTTTTGTTCTTCTTATGGCAAACTCAAAGAAAATCCTCAAACCACCCCAAACCAATAACAATAATAATAATAATAGTACATGGAATGAAAAATATAAAGTTCCACGAACAAGATGAAGCATCATCGTACCTGTTCCTTGAACAATGCTTCATGCCGCTTTATCGTGTTCCGTATCTGATCCATGTTTTCCTTGAAAACTACTTGCAGGAAAACTCAGAGCCGCCAAGAAATGAATACACCTTTGTCAGCAGCAACCCTTTTGGCATTGACATTATTCCTGTGATCTGTCACTGCCCACAAACCGATACCCTCTCAAAAGAGAGCATGCTGTGTGACTTGACTATTTTTTTTTTTTTCCTTCGTTTTCTCGCGAAACAAACAGAGGGTTACTTGAAGATCAGATCTGATGATCTCGACCTTCCGTACATTCGACAGTGTAGTGGGAGAGTGTGAAGGGGCGAGATATTTTCGGAGACAAGAAGATAGATTGTAACTAACTGAATCCGATTCAGCCTAAGAGCTAGAGACATGCTGCGGTGTGCCCTAGGGATATGAACCAGTGAAAGGAAGACACGTGTCTCTTCTATGTACTTTTCTCGTTTGTTTTTGTCTCTATCTGGGCCTAGATATTCTCTTCCGTCCGTTCCGGTTAAGAACCCAACGGGAAAATTGGGCTACGTCAGCAAGAATTACGGAGAGCGAAA
>NC_081548.1:2655113-2661224 GCF_901000735.1 Corylus avellana
AAACATACCAATGACATGTTTCACATAGACTCCACAAACATGAAATTTCTCCGATTGAATATGTAGAAAAAGTTCGCACATACAAGGAAAAGCTAGTTTCAATTTTTATTACCCAGCCAGTCCAACTATGAAAATAGGAGAAAGGTTGATAGTGTACATGAGTGATCACACCATGACGATGGTGGTCAGCCCTGCACCCTATAATCTCCATGGATGGTGATAACTTCCATGGAGATTACAAAGATGAGGAGGTGCATCTCTTCATGAAAGAGACAACCCTTCATGAAGAGATGCATGGAAGCCTATAAATAGGCTATGGGGTCAGTGGGTTTGTCATTCCAATTTTCTGCCATTTTTTCACCTTGTTTTTCATCTGAATTTCTACCCTAACGGAAGAAACCATCTATAAAAGAACACTCAAATGATCATTGAAAAATATCTTGCAAAATGCCATGGATAGAAATCATCTGTATAATACATACTTATTGCCAATTAATTTTAGGGGGAAAATTCACTTTACCCCCCCCCTGAAGTTTGAGGCATTTTTTCAATTTGAACCCCAATGTTTAAAAATTTGCGATGTATCTCCCTAATGTTTCAAAAATTTGTAATTAACACCCTTTGTTACTAATTGCCGTGACTGCTATCTAAGTACACAAAAATGACATCACGTGGGATTTTTCTGTTGTGTCTCCTAATTTTGCACTCAACCTATTTAGTGAAATGACGTAATTGCCCCTCATTAAAATTCAACGCCTGTTTTGATTTTTTTTCTCGTCAGCCCCTTTTGAACCCCTTTTGGGTGTCGTGTGGGTGTTGGAGTGAAAAAGAAAATGAGCAGTTGCCTCTCACCTGCTCCTATGCTGGCAATTTTCGTGTACTTAGACGGCAATTAGTAACGGAGGGTTTTAATTGCAAATTTTTGAAACATTAGGGGGGACATTGCAAATTTGTAAACATTGGAGTTCAAATTGAAAAACAACTCAAACTTTGGGAGGGCAAAGTGAATTTTCCTCTTATTTTAGCAATAGAATTCATGGTCAAAATCATTATGTAATACAGTTGTTGTATATTGCCTAAGCAGAATCAGCAAAAGATCAATCAACCAGTAAAATGTACTGCATGATTAAATGTCACCTTTGCAAGTGCATGCTGTGTGTGCATAAAAGATGTCCTCAGCAGAGTTTACATTAATAAAATTAGGTAAAATGCTGTAATCATTCATGAAAGTTTGAAAACTAATTTCAAATGCAGAGGACGAAGAGATAACCTGATGCAACAATGTTTGCTTTTCGATGTGCCTTGCATCCTGGTATGCTGACTTGCCAACTGCAGGCAAGAACATTCTTGGGAAATCTTGTGATGTTTTAATTTCAATGGTACATTCTTGGAAAAACTTTTGAACGATCTCTTGACCATTTACTGAAAGTATTCTCAAGTTTGCTTCTGGATAAGTCTGCTTCAAACTTGGAGAATCCACTTGAATGGCAGATAAATTTGCTCCAACAGACGAATCTCCATCAGTGTTTGCCATTCTTTTCACCAAAAAGGACTTTTCATCTGACATTTTAGACTTGTTTGGCTCAATCTGATTCTCAGATTCATCCATATACTCCTCTGGGAGTTTTTCAAGATCAAAATTTCTGATCGGTTTGCTTTGAGCAGTTTGAAGAGTTTCTACCCCTCTGCTATCCATACATGATGAACCACATCCTTTATGATCTAATCCATAGAAAGGGTGCAAGGAAAGATTTGGCGACTCATCCTTATAAGCTTGACCAGTAGCATAGGATGGCCTCAGGTGTTTCCCATCCAAAACAGAACCACTATATCTATCATCTGCAAGTAAAAAACTCCTAGAATTACAAGCCAGAATTTGGGCGTGAGAGTGAATTCTTCCTATTTCTTGCATTGCTGATTTCTGGATATTGTACAGCTTGTGCAGAGCCTGTACCTGCAATTCTCATAACTTCATAATTTTGACAACAACAACATACAAGCATCCATATGAAGATTTGGGATAAATCATTTCTAAATAATTGAAATGTCAGGATGCATAAAAAAGTTGGTTTTTTTATCTTCAGCATCAAATTCAAGTATCTCCATACTCTGAACCCCCACCCAAAGCCCTTTTGTTCTTCTTATGGTAAACTCAAAGAAAATCCTCAAACCACCCCAAACCAATAACAATAATAATAATAAAAGTACATGGAATGAAAAATATAAAGTTCCACGAATAAGATGAAGCATCATCGTACCTGTTCCTTGAACAATGCTTCATGCCGCTTTATCGTGTTCCGTATCTGATCCATGTTTTCCTTGAAAACTACTTGCAGGAAAACTCAGAGCCGCCAAGAAATGAATACACCTTTGTCAGCAGCAACCCTTTTGGCATTGACATTATTCCTGTGATCTGTCACTGCCCACAAACCGATACCCTCTCAAAAGAGAGCATGCTGTGTGACTTGACTATTATTTTTTTTTTCCTTCGTTTTCTCGCGAAACAAACAGAGGGTTACCTGAAGATCAGATCTGATGATCTCGACCGTCCGAACATTCGACAGTGTAGTGGGAGAGTGTGAAGGGGCGAGATATTTTCGGAGACAAGAAGATAGATTGTAACTAACTGAATCCGACTCAGCCTAAGAGCTAGAGACATGCTGCGGTGTGCCCTAGGGATATGAACCAGTGAAAGGAAGACACGTGTCTCTTCTATGTACTTTTCTCGTTTGTTTTTGTCTCTATCTGGGCCTAGATATTCTCTTCCGTCCGTTCCGGTTAAGAACGCAACGGGAAAATTGGGCTACGTCAGCAAGAATTACGGAGAGCGAAAACGGAAAAAAAAAAAAAACGAAGCATTCTGCTTTCATTGAGAGTCGAACTCAAGACCTCCCGCTTACTAAACGGGTGCTCTAACCAACTGAGCTATGAAAGCTTTTTATACAAGCAGTGGCACACAAATGTTTCTTTCTTTATATTAATTTTTTTTTTTTTTTTCATTTTTATTTTTATTTAAGTGATTGAGTTTATCAAGAATGTCATATCCTAATTAGATGCAATGAGGTTGGCAATTGCATATGTAATGAACAGTTCAAGTGAAATGATATCTAATTGCGATTTTAAAAATTGTATTTTTAAAATCGCTACTTTTTAAAATTGTAAAGTCATTTAGTAAAACATGTTAAAAAATATTTTTTTATGAGAAATTGTAATTTTGGTTTAAATTCGCGATTTTTCAACTAAGCACCCCGTAGCTTGCTTATAGAAATTGCATTTTTTTCTATTTTAAATTAAGTGCTTTTTAAATCATAATGCCAAATGCCTTACGTTTTGCGATATCTTTTAAAAACGCAGATTATTCTTGGGAAATAGTAATCCCAAACGCACCTTAAGTCTAAAACCAAATTGACAGTCAATGCAACACTTGTCACATTAGTTACTAAAATGTGAACCGTCACATGGCAGTTCATATGGTATTTCCCATGTTTACAAACTGACATAGTAATTCATGTGACACTTATCATGTCAGCTATTAAAATATAAAATTTCAAGTGACACTGAACACGTCATGCACTCATATGTAGATTGCCATATGGCGGTCCATATGACATCTATATATATATATATATATAAACCGAATCACTCTTTAGAGGTTGTCTAGAATTACGACATGTGGTGTGAACTCATTTTTTTTAAGGCTAAATCGGTTTTTAAGGTATAATTTTTGAACCGGTTTTTTCAGAGTGAACTCGTTTTTTCATAAAAATTGATCATTAATTGTGTTAATTATATTATTATAAATCAAATAAATAAACAAATAATATAAATCAAATTATTATGTATTAATACGTTTAGTCAATTTAATATGTATATTAATACTTTTAGGATTCTCTAAAAAAAAAAAAAAAAACACACACACACATATATATATATATTCTTCTTGCTAATTTTTTTTTTCTTTATACTATTCATTTTAAATCATATATTCTTATAGGAATAAAGATTTATTTATTTTTATTTAAAGATGTGATATACATTTTTATACATCTTCTTAACTTATAATGAAAAATAATGTGTTTAAATTTTAAAATTAAATTATAATTAAGAATCTCATGCATAGCACGAGTTATAAGTTAAGTTAACTTTTATAAAATATTAAAATGTGGATCGAGAGTTGTAAGAAAATTGTATTAAAGGCTATAATACTCTTAGGTAATTTTAAACATTCAAAGTATCATTATGAAGCTAAATTATAGATGATAGTCTATATTAGAAGGAAATAATATATATATATATATAATACACAACATCTCCGATTAGTGCATTAACACTAGTGAGATGGTGAAAGATCAATTGCAAGAGGTATTTTTTCTATAGTGCATTGATTTGATTGGGGACTGTAACACCTCCAAACACGTCGCAATCTATACAATCATACAATCCCCCTAGACCCATTTAGTGGTTATATGAAAATATATCATACCTTCCTTTAAAGGGAATGTATGCCAAAGAGATAAACATTAGGGCAACAATTATTGACCATGTTCGAGAATCAGCATACTCATATCCATTGTCCCACATCACGATATATATATATATATTTTAAGACAAATAGATAAGTTTCATCTATTGGATCATATTTTAAAGAGTAATGTTATCATTTACACCAATTTATTATATTTATTTTAAGTGATTTATAATGTTAGTGACTTATTTTTTTTTTAAAACAAATGTCATCCGAATGAGTTTAAAATGAGCATGAATAACAACATTATTTAGTAGTAGCAACTAATTTTTTTTTGGACAAGATCATTCACTCCTCAAAAATTATGATACGGACAATAGATGAGTAAAATATGAAAATAAACAATTTTTTTTTTTTTTTTGTAACTTTACTTTAAACTCTTTAATTATCACGCGATTTGATAAGCTCCTAAATTTCAAAATCTCTCAATTTGAACTCTTCAGCTTTCAATTGCAGTCAATTTGAATCTCTTTGTCAGATTTTAAACGTTAAAAGTGAGACAATGACGTTTATACCCCTATTTTTTATAAAATTTCAAATTTACCCTTAATTTCATTTTTTTTTTAAAAAAAAAATAATGAAAATCATGGTTATTTTGATCTTTTTAGGTACTGCGGTTACAAGTTAATGACTAGAACTAAGTGAGTGGTTCAAATTGACTGCAATTGAAAATTGATAAATTTAAATTAAGATGTTTTAAAGTTTTAGAACTTATCAAATCGCATAATAATTCAATGATTTAAAATAAAGCTATTTTATTTTTATTTTTTACGAGAAAAAGAGAGAGTGCAAATAATATCTATTTAGTGGTCAATTGATCATGATTTGAAATCGGTACATCTAATAATATAAATAAAGTCAATATCATCATGTTTTTTTTTAATGTAAATAATTTGGCATTATGTACATTATTAAATACACAAATTTTAAGTTCTAAAAATAGAATAAATACTAACGACTCCATTTAAATTCCCTTAAAAGGTCTCCCCACTTCCTATGGTGGATGTCTTCCAACTGGACCACAATGATCGCGCAGTTGGGGGCGTTTTGGGATTTAGACCATTCAACAAAGTTGAATGCCGACCCCTTGTGTCAAACACGCGTGTAATTTACACGGGTTTAGACTTTTATTTCACACTTCTTTTCTTTCTTTCTTTTTCCATCTAATTTCACTCTTCTCATTAAAACATAAATAAAAAACGTGTTTCAACTCAAATTTCAAAGATTAAAACCTTTTTTTTTTTTTTTTTTTGTCATATGTTCGCACAAGAGAGAGGAGAAGAAAAAACGAGAACATAATTTAAATTAGTAATCTTCCCTTCAAGAAGTGTGGTCAGTCTTAATTAATAAGTAAAGTAGTCTTAAGGTCACCGTTTAGCATTGCAATTTAATAGACAAAAATATATAATTTTAAATCAAATAGTAAAAAATAAATTGTTTAGGATTGCGTTTTTAAACAATTGTAATTTGAAAACGTAAAAAATCTGTATTTTCAAATCATATATGAGGAGGTGCCTTTTTTAAAACACGTAATTTTAAATGCTAATCACGTTTTCAAATCGAAATTTTTAAAATCACAATCTCAA
>NC_081548.1:2661305-2661885 GCF_901000735.1 Corylus avellana
TTGTGCCACATCAGTTTGTAAAAAATATTTTGAAAAACGTGTTTGTAACTCTATCTCAAATAGACCCTTGGGGTTACATAACGCCAAAGTGGTATGTATAAGGATACTTGAAATATGGAGGCAAGGGTTTATGACACGAGCATAAACAAAAGTCTATATGATTGATAAAAACTTATGTTTGAAATTACATGCATCTATCTTTAGTAAGGTCAATTGAGCATCCGTTAGAGCATGTAATTCTCATATATATATATATATAAAATTTAATAGACTGAATTAAAAATAAATAAATAAATTCTCTAATTGAGTTTCTAATTACTAATTGAAGTGGTAATCTTGGATGGTTGCCACCATGTCAACCAATTATGACCAGCCTTCCATGTTTGAACCAAAATGAAGCTGAAAGTGACTGCACATCATTTTCAACCCTATATGATTCATATAAACAACTATTTTCCATGGCCTTTCCACCTTTACTCGAGGTTATGGGAATGGCCAGGTCTTTGAGTCTTTGACAGAGACCTAATTAAAAGACCAAAAAAAAAAAAAAAAAAAAAAAAAATTTTTTTTATTTTTTTTT
>NC_081548.1:2661933-2773183 GCF_901000735.1 Corylus avellana
ACCTAAAACTAACCAAAAAAAAAAAAAAATCCAAACGTTGGCCAATTTTTTTTTTTAAAATCAATTTTATAAGAAAAAAATTTTAAAAAAATAAAATTTTCGTTTAGTAAAATGAAACTTTTTGTTTTTTAAAACTAAATAAAAAAAATAGTTTTTTTTTTTTAAAAAAAAATAAAAAATAAAAATTTCCGTTTAAAAAAAAAATTAAAATTTTTGTTTTAAAATTTTTTATTTTTAAATTAAAATTTTTCGTTTTTTAAAAAACGCTTTTATTTTTTTGAATTTATAGGGGCATTTTTGTCTTATTAAGAAATCTATAGGGGCATTTTTGTCTTATTGCTAGTCTTGAAGGGGGGGAGGACATTGACAATATTTTGGTAGTTTGAAGGGGACATTGTCACAATTGAAAGTTTGAGGGGGACATTGTCAATTCGGTAGTAGTTTGAGGGGGGTATGTGGACTTTACCCAAAAAAATATATATTTATTTTATTTTTATTTGTAAAAAGTAAAACATATAGAATTTCTAACACGTACTAAAATGTTGATGGGTGTGTGATATGGTCAAGGAAGTATTTCTTAATTCTTCAGGGGCTCTTGGTGAGGCCGAAGGAGGGATAGGAGATCTAATTATATTATACAGATTTACCAAATTGATGGTGATCAGGCATCTTACAATTCTTATCATAATAATAAAATAATGGAACAATTTTATTTTAAAGAACTCCAAAATGTAAAATCGACTAATTAATGTGGTTATACCGATTTGCAACAAATTCATTGGAAAACTCATCATAATAAGTATAAATAACAAATAATTCCCCACACCAAACTTTTTTTAAACATTTTGATCGAAAATCGTGAAGATATCGATCGTGCGTGTTTTTTTAGAGTGAAAGACTATAAAAATATAAAAATAATAAGAAGAAATTATAAGAGATGTGTCGCACAATAATATATATATATATAAGAAATTATACGAGATGGTCGGACCACCTCAAATTGACTAGAGGGAATAGCTGAACTATCATCAAGAGCTTCGGGTGGTTTGGCGATAGATGGCATCATTTTTCTTTTTTACTTATTTGTTAACGTTGATATTTTGGGTATTTTGACATTCTCTGATATAATTTAACAGAAAATTTGAATGAATTGGTAACGTTGCAAATTTTTCAAAATTAGATATATTAAATTAAAATTTTTTGAAGTTTAGAGGGATGATTGCAAAAAGGCTAAAAATTCAAGGGGTTAAATGAAGATACTTTTAAAAACTAGAAATGAATAGGTGACAAAGTATAAATAATTTAATTAAATATAATGATCGAGTTTATAAAATGATAAAATGATTAGAATCATGCAAAAAGAGTAGACATCCTAATGCGAGCGCGAACGACGCCGTTGGGAGCGCTCCTTGGCAAAATCGCTTTCCTCTTTTCGCCCCCGTCATTTCCACTCGTTAAAAGAAGCCCACCCCCCTCCCAGTAAAGGTCTCAGACCCACGTTATTCTCTCCCTCTCTCTCCCTCTCTCTCTACCCTTCATCCCCATCTCTGTGGTTCGTTGACCGAGAGACTCCGCTTCGAAGAAGCGGAAATCGCCGATTCCAAGCCCAAGATCCGTTTAATTCCAAGGCCCGATTTCACTAATCCAAGGTCAGATCTATCGCGTTCAATCATTTTCTGTCTAGGGTTCCGATTAGTGTTGTTACAGTTCAATACTGGTAGTTTCCTTTTGATTTACGCTTTGTTTTATTGGGTTTGTTTCAGATCTAGTGGAAACACCGAAGCGGGGACGTTTTTGGACTCAGATTCGCAGTAAATCAGTTGAGTTCAGGTTCTCGTGGAGGGTTCTGGATGCTTTCTAGATTGTTCTCGTTTTGGTTTGTTATTTTTGGTAACGGGAAACGCTGTCGTTTTTTGAAATCTTAATTTATAGTTGCACAAAACAGTTAAAAGCTGTGTTTCCAGATCTGGGTTTGATCTTATTTTCCGTTCTGTTGCCTGAATTTAAGAATTGGAAATGTCGATTTTACCGAAAGGCGATTCGATTCAAATCCGTGAGGTTTGGAGCGATAATTTGGAAGAAGAATTTGCTTTGATCCGTGAAATTGTTGACGCGTATAAGTATATTGCTATGGACACCGAGTTCCCCGGCGTGGTTCTTCGCCCCGTGGGGACGTTCAAGAATATAAATGACTATAACTATCAAACCCTGAAAGACAATGTCGATATGTTGAAGTTGATCCAATTGGGTCTCACATTTTCTGATGAGCATGGGAATCTGCCCACCTGCGGGACCGATAAGTTCTGCATCTGGCAATTCAATTTCCGCGAGTTTAATGTAAGCGAGGATATTTTCGCTAGCGATTCGATTGAGTTGTTGCGCCAGTGTGGGATTGATTTCAAGAAGAATAATGAGGAGGGCATTGATGTGAATCGCTTCGGTGAGCTCTTGATGTCGTCCGGGATTGTGTTGAATGATGGTGTGCAATGGGTTACCTTCCATAGTGGGTATGATTTCGGGTACTTGCTTAAGCTGTTGACATGCCGGAGTTTGCCCGATACACAGGCGGGGTTCTTTGATTTGATCAATATGTATTTCCCCACGGTGTACGATATCAAGCATTTGATGAAGTTTTGCAATAGCCTTCATGGAGGGTTGAACAAGCTCGCAGAGTTGTTGGAAGTGGAGAGAGTTGGTGTTTGTCATCAAGCGGGTTCTGATAGTTTGCTGACGGCTTCTACGTTTAGGAAGTTGAGGGAGACCTTCTTCAGCGGCTCTACGGAGAAGTATGCGGGTGTTCTATATGGTCTCGGTGTCGAGAATGGACAGAGTACTAATTGAAAGAAAATAATTGGGAAAACTGTTGATGAATATTTGTAGACTACTTTTAAGTGTGAGACTTTCAGTTCTCTTTGTACACTGGCAAAAAGTTGTTGGTTTAGTGGTAACTTATCTTCTTTGCTTGCTTTGTAACTGAAACCTTAACTGGTTTTGTAGCTTGAGTTGCGTGTACATTGTTGCATTTAGTCTTTGAATAAAAATTTATGATGTTTCTTTGCTTCTGCTGAGTTTCTTTTTCCTCATTGCTATCTATTGGTTGTCGTTGTACTTTTCTTACTCTTTAGCTCGTTGCATAAGTATTTATAATTTTAACTCATGGGAAATCCATAGGAGTTGAGCTTATCCCTTGTGATGACATCCTTATGAACTCTCTCTGTCATAATCAATATAATATCTCGCTAAAGAATCAATCTATTTCTGATTTTTATTTGAATTTTAGCGTCGAAAGTTACCATTTCTCGACTTTGTAGTCCCTCTTATTCGAGTTATTTATTTATGTTTCATGTCTACATCTTTGAAGCCTTTAAAAAAATCCTTCCTAAGTTTTTCCTTTCATGAGGGGAGAGTAGGATAGTAATATATGTTACCAGAGATGTTCATGCAGTTTGCTTCTGCAATCGGTCATGAATGGAACGGTCTGTTTTCATTCTTCACCTTATCCTCATGGTCGTTCTCATCATGCATGTGTTGCATATGCTCTTTTGATCTTATTTGAAGGATTTATGAAGAGGGCCGTGTAAGGGGCTTAGTTTGAAGAGGATTATGAGATTAGGAAAACATATACCAGAAATGTGCATGCTGTTTGCTTCAACAAAATTGTCATCAACTGGACAGTTCATTCTTCTCCTCATTCTCGAGGTATGCAACTATCATGTCCTCATCATCCTTTGATTCTATTGTTGCTATTTATGTTAGTGTTTTTATTTTTTTTCATCAACACAAATTGGGCTGTTATTGTCTACAGTTTTATGGAAAATTTAAACTGCAAATGTAGCAAGTATATGGGAATACACCTTGTTCTTTCATCCAACATCATTTGTGTTGTATCTTCTCTATTTCGAGGCAGCAGTGTCGCTGTGCTACAATGTTGCTTTTTTTGATGAATGAAATATGTGCTACAATGTTGTAATTTGTGTGCTAATTATGTCTTGTAAATGGAAGTTCTTTTGTTTTGACTGATGTTTATTACATTTTATAGCAAACTAATCCAGTTAAACAATGAAACAGTGTTCGGTACATGGCGAGTCTGCCTTCTTTTTAACTGTCTGGAAAAGTGAAGCTCAAGATTGCATCACTTTTCTTTCATACACAATTAATCTTGCTCCTAATAATTTTATTGCCACAAAACCCTTTCAATTCTTTTTTGAAAGGCAAGGTTATCTGGACCGTGTTGAAGGAATTTGTTTTCTTAGATCTTGGTGCAGGTATCACAGTGGATATGGTGATTGGCTTTGTGGGCACGAAGAAATAGCCTGAAGAAAGGGTGTGTCACCCTTGATTCCCTAGCTCACTCCAATGCCACTTGTGTTATTAAAGAACCACCTGATGCTACCAGAAGCTAGGGAAAAAGGTGCTGTGCTTCTGAGGGGTGGCTGGAAGACTTGGTGATGAATTTGCTGCATCCATTCGGATTAAGTAAAGCTGCCACATTTTAACACATTCAAAAACTGAGACCAAAATTTTGTTCTTAGTGGAAATTATGGGAGTTCATATGTTTGTTTACATGCTTGGGTGTTTTTTGTTTTAAAAAATGTTTTGATGGGACATAAATGAATAAAGGTGAAAACATGTTTGTATTTTGAAAAGAGTTCAGTTTTTTTGAGTCATTTGTCAATAGAACACATATTTTGTTGTTACATATATGCAACAAGCGATAAGTTTTAATGCTGTTGATCATAATGGCGGAGTTGTGGTTCATGACTTGTAACTTGTAAGGGCCTTATCTAGCTAACTGGATATGCTTTAGTGACGAGATTTTAATAATGGTGTGTTAAAAACATGTTTAGCCGGATTAGGATTAACAGCAATTACCTGATCAAATTGTTGGTAATTTAAAAAGTTAATTGCTCAGGATCTCAATCTAAACTAGCAATGTTGGAATCACTAATTAAGCAGGGCATCATCCTTTTGAATGACAACTGGCTCAGTTTGGTTTGTTATACTTTTTGTTTTATGCTTTTAGAACAAAAACATTAATTAACAACTCAAAAACACTCACTCTTCAAATTTTGTGACATCCAAGCACTATACCAAAAAATATTCCCCCAAAAAAGTTTTGGGGGTGGGCCAATCGATCACGATCATAAAGATTTTATATATATGTATGTATAAACCCCAAATCTATACGAAATGATAACAATATCAAATCACAAAGACTAATTCAGCATTTTATGTTAATTTTATTGACAAAACAAAATGAAGAAGTTAAACATTATTGATGCAAGAGAATTTAGAAAAGTATATTACAAAAGAAATACCATCTTGCAATCGCCGCAAGCATTGCATGGAAAATGACAAACGCATTTCTTCTGATATATTATTATTCAACGCAACATATTGTCAGTCATGACTCATGAGGTTGGAGTTTGGACAATTGGACCAAATGTTTCTTCGTACGATGGAAAAACCCTCTAAAAACATTCAATTAATTATAAAAAAATAAATAAAGAAGCTAAAAAACACTCCTCCATCTTGAAGCACCTTCGGCGTCTCTTCCCGAACGAAACTCTCAACTGTCTCACCGCCAATCAAAACCCAGAACGTGGCCTCCCAGTCCCACTTTTTTCTTTTTCTTCATTTTTTGAATAACAAGGCAACACTTCAAACCCCCCAACCCAAACGACCACGAATTCGAACCTCCTTTTCTTCGCCGCTCTCTGATTTCTCTCATATACGGCAATCTCCGTTCACCCACCACCAGCTAATCCTATCATTCTCTCGCTTTTTTCGAACCTGGTTTACAATTCGGACCCAAACACACGGGCACGATCCGACCAGATCCGGATCTCCTCATGCCTCGAAAACGCGTCTTCCTAGGGTTTCTTTTGAGCCTCCTCCATCTCTGCTATGCGGATCCGGGTCCGAATTGTTCCAAAACTAGCCCGCTCGTTGACCTCCGATACGAGTTCACAATGGCCCAGCACCAGCTCCGAGGCGTCCTAACCATACTCGACGATTGCTCTTTCCGGGTCTCCCAGTTCGATATGCTGCCCGGCTCCGACGTCCATTGGTGGGGCGCGATAGCACCCGATTTCGCTAACCTCACCGCCGGGTTTATCGTCTCCGACCATGCCCTCAACGAGACCTACAAGAATGCGAGCTTCGTCGTGCATTTGAGGCAGAACGTGGCCTGGGACCAGATCCGAGTCCTCGCCTTGTGGGACCGCCCCACCGCGTCGGATTTCGGCCACATCGTGCTCGCCGATGCGGCGAACAAATCGTCCGATTCGGTGCCGTCTCTCCCGGTTAACGCCGAGCCGACCATGTTCGAGAACTGCAAGACATTGTCGGAGAACTTTAGGATCCGGTGGACGTTGAATGCGGACTCGGGCTCGATCGATATTGGGTTGGAGGCGGCCACCGGGATCATGAACTACATGGCGTTCGGGTGGGCGAACCCGAGTTCGACCTCGAAGCTCATGATCGGAGCCGACGTGGCCGTGGCGGGGTTCAAGGAGGAGGGAACGCCGTTTGTGGACGACTTTCACATCACAGAGTACAGCGAGTGTATCACCAACCTGGACGGTTCGGTGCAAGGGGTTTGCCCCGATAGGAACTACGAAGATTCGGACTCGGTTGGGTTGGTGAACAACACCCAATTGGTCTACGGGCACAGGCGCGACGGCGTGTCGTTTATTAGGTATCGAAGGCTGTTGGAACCAGTCGATAAGAAGTACGATTTGCCAGTGAATTCGACGGCGAGTATGACAGTGATTTGGGCGATCGGATCGTTACGGCCACCTGATACAATTAGGCCTTACTATCTTCCCCAAAATCATGGGGGGCCGAGGCTGGTCGCGTATGGGAATTTGGTGCTGAATGTTTCTGAGAATGTGGATGATTGTTTAGGACCATTGGATGCAGAGGATAAGGAAGATCAGGACCTTATAATCGCCGATGCTAGTGCTCCGCTCGTGGTGATGTCCGGTCCGGCATTGCATTACCCAAACCCTCCGAACCCTTTGAAGGTTTTTTACATAAACAAGAAGGAGGCTCCGGTTCTGCGAGTCGAACGAGGGGTGCCGGTGAAGTTTTCGATACAAGCAGGGCATAATGTTGCTCTGTACATTACTTCTGATCCAATCGGTGGCAATGCCACATTGAGGAATGAGAGTGAGATTGTGTATGCAGGAGGGCCTCAAGCTGAAGGAGTTCAGGCCAGTCCAATGGAGTTGGTTTGGAAACCTGATAGGAATACCCCAGACCAAGTTTACTATAACTCATTGTATGAGGAGAAAATGGGGTGGAGAGTGGAGGTGGTTGATGGGGGTCTATCAGATATGTATAACAACAGTGTTGTTTTGGATGATCAGCAAGTTACATTCTTTTGGACGTTGTCTGGGGATTCGATATCGATTGCAGCTCGTGGCGAGAAGAAAAGTGGTTATCTTGCTATAGGATTTGGTAGTGGAATGGTGAATAGCTATGCTTATGTGGGTTGGGTTGACGAAAGTGGTGTAGGACGGGTAAACACATATTGGATTGATGGAAAGGATGCTTTGACTGTGCATCCGACAAGTGAGAATTTGAAATATGTGAGGTGCAGGTCAGAAAATGGGATCATCACTTTGGAATTCACACGTCCCCTGAAGCCACCTTGTAGTCCCGATGAAAGGCCGGAGTGTAAGAACATTATTGATCGCACAACTCCTCTTAAAGTTATTTGGGCAATGGGTGCTAGATGGACAGATCGACGTTTAAATGTGAGGAATATGCATTCTGTTACAAGTAGCAGGCCCGTTCGGGTGCTGCTTATGCGAGGATCGGCCGAGGCGGAAGAGGATTTAAGACCGGTGTTGGCTGTACATGGGTTTATGATGTTTCTTGCTTGGGGTATTTTGTTTCCTGGTGGAATACTGGCAGCTAGATACTTGAAGCATGTTAAAGGTGATGGATGGTACAAGATTCATGTGTACTTGCAGTACTCGGGTTTGGCGATTGTCCTACTTGCGCTTCTTTTTGCTGTGGCTGAGCTACGGGGTTTCTATGTCAGCTCAGTACATGTTAAGTTTGGGATTGCTGCAATTGTTTTGGCTTGTGTACAACCAGTGAATGCATTTCTACGGCCCAAAAAACCAGCCAACGGGGAGGTTAACTCAAAAAGGCTTCTTTGGGAGTATTTCCATGTCATTGTGGGCAGATCTGCCATTGTCGTCGGCATGGCAGCACTCATCAGTGGAATGAAGCATTTAGGAGACAGATATGGTGGTGAAAATGCTCACGGACTTAACTGGGCTTTAATGCTTTGGTTCATGATGGGTGCATTGATAGTCTTGTATCTCGAATACCATGAAAAACGTCGAAGGAGGGACAGGATTTTCGGAAGAAGCAACTTTGTTCTGGGTAACCATGAGGAAGATGACTCTCTTGATCTCTTAAGCCCAACCGGTACTCTTGCAGAAAAGGAGTCACAACAGTCTGGAAGAATGGAAGTTCAGTTAGAACCTTTAAGTAGATAGACATGTTTTTCAATTACTTTTTGTTATATAAAAGTCACTGCTCTTCACCAGTTTTGGTAGTGTTCCCACTCATACACAGGATAGCCGGTCTGTTCATTTGCATGAAAGGTTTACAGTGCAAAAGGGGTTACATTATTCCCACCAGTGGTCACTGTAATTGCTTTCCATCATCCTGCAGAGTAAACCCACCCTACACCATATATATTTTGTATACTCATACATATTCAACATAGTGGAAGCTTATATCACTCTCTCTCTCTCTCTCTCTCATTACAAGAGAGCAGAGTTTGTTTTATATGTGAATTAGTTCAGTTTCTATCTGTTTAGTTTTATGGGATGTTATTTCTTTTAGCCAAGATTAAAGTTATTGTTGCTGTATATTATGAGATGCTAACAAATGTTTTGTGGTAATTGCCACCGCATTCTATTGGAAATTGAAATGTACCTCATCATAGAAGGTAACTATCCCTATGGATCAGAATTTACTTGGTTTTTGGTATGCTTCTGTTGCCACCAGAGATTGTTTTTTTTTTTTTAGATTAATTATTTCACAATATGCTCAACAATTTTTGATTTGGGAAAATATATTCTTATTTAAGAAATTAAAAATTCCCTCTTTTACTTGGGACTTGGCTTTAAAAGGAAAATGAATGAAATTGATTATATAAATTAGTTAATTAAAAAGTGCAACCCATCAGCCTTGTTCTGGAGGTCTCTCAGATTCGACGCCATTGTAGAGGAAAAGCAAAAGCACAAATATAAAGAGAAGAGAAAAAAGGAATGAAGGAACAAGAGAGAAGAGAGGGGGTGAGACTTTATTCCAAGGGAGACTCTGAGACAACAAAGAGAAATAATAAACAGATTTAACATTTGTGAATAGTAATAATCTACTTTTACATTTTCACCTTTACAAAAAGTATGGTTTAGGTAAAAGGATGCATAAAGAGAAGAGTTTTGGCTGATATTGTCTAAATTTAGACAATAGATAAGAGTTTTAAGAACAGTTATGCAGTTAATGGGTATTGGATGGTTATAACCGCTTCGTTTGTGGTTAAAAGTTGTTAATATTTTAATAAAAAGGAATTGGGATCGAAAGAAAACTCGGGTATTTATTATTTTGATTGTATTCGCGATCTTCCTTAACACCCTGAATTGTAAATGGACCTTCAAGAAGCTCTAAAATATATTGATTTACTATTTGATTAATATTATACATCACTCTTTATTATCATTCCATCCCTCAAAGTTTATGTGACATGGTCTTCCATAACATTTGATGCATGAAAATTGATTTTTTGATTGGGAGACTACGCCACATAGACTTTGAGAAGGCAATAAATGATGAATATATTTACTTTTACTATTTTTCCCAAATTTGGCGGAGTAAAAATTATGGAAGGTTAAAACAAAGTGTCAAATCCTCAACACAAAGACCACATAAATATCCGATCTAAATCCTCAATATTTATTGTAAAATAATCTATACTCTTGTGGAAGCCCTTATTTAAACATACAAGCGTTTCAGGAAAAAATTCCACTGTCTTGGTGTGAATAGCACCGCTCTCGTAAAAATTTCCACTGTCTTGGTGAGATTAGCACTTCTCTTTCTCTCACACACACAACACACTCTTTCTCTCTCTCTCCTACACACCGCTTTTTCCTTCTCTAACCCTGTCCCAACTCTGCTTTTGGGTCCGAGCTTCAAATTCCGACGTACTTGGGCTTGGCCCTCAGATCCGGCTACCTCCGGTAACTCTTCCTATCGCCTTTACAATTCTCACAGTATGCACACCCAAAGCACCACACTTTCACAGGCTGTCACGTTGGATTAAGTATCTGCATAAGATAGAAAATCTTGAAAATAGTTGATGAATCTCGAAGTTTATGTCGTTTTGGAAATGGGTACTGCGTTTTTGCACTGTATGCTGTTTGTTTGCTGAGAATTGCCATGTGGGATTCTCCGCAACTCATCTTTTGAGCAACACTTGCTCTCGTTTTGGTAATTGGGTATTGCGTTTTTGCATTATATGGTGCTGTTTATTTATTTATTTCTGAGAATTGCCATGTGGGTCTCTTTGTAACTCATATTTTGAGCGTCACTTTGCTTTGCTTATTCATTTGGGTTCGGTGTAGGTTTGAATTTAGGGTTGATTTGCTTTGATTTTCAGCTCGTATAGTTACTTTTCTTTTTGGTTTTTTCCGTTTCCTTCATTCTTTTCTTTATGGTGGGAATTTGTGTCAACTAGTCGTTTGCAATTCAAATTGAGGAACTGTGACTTGCTTTTTTATTCTGAAATATATAGTATTCGTGTACTTGTAGATACGTATGAAGGGCTTTGATATGTGATTCTTGCTTTCCAGTTCAGGGCTTCGTACAATTTATTGCGTGGATATATGCAAATCAAATTGTGGAATTGTGAAATTATACACTGTTCTCATTTCTGGTACATATACATATACATAAATACAAAATTTATGTACATATATTTATACATATATGTATGTATGTGTTCATGTCCGTATACATTTTGTATATATGTGTATTGTATAACATAGTTATAAAATCATGAATAACCATACCATACAAACACATACATGTATATGTACATATATATCTGGTGTCTATATATATGTGTGCGCGCGCGCATGCATCATGTATTTGGGGATAATGTATATGTATGTAAGCGTCTGTATGTCCTTTTCCCTTTTCACCATTATTGGTTGGTAGTTTCTTTTTCATTTAATTGTCTCATCATTTTTCCGTGGAGGCTCACTTTCTGTCAATAAGAAATTCATGGCAAGTTAGTTGTATTTTCTTTATTTGATTGATATCAGGGATTCTCCCATACTTACTATTAAACTGATTTTTTTCATGCACTGACGGGATATTGCTGTTAAGTTTGTACCAATTAATATGTTGTGATGCTTGTTAAAGATCGCTCCATCTTCTTAAACACCAATGTATTCGTTTTTTGGCTGTATATTTCAGTATCTTCCAGTTATTTCATACAATGGTCTTATATGCATTGATTTTATGGTTCGACAGCAACCTTCAGCCTGATCTAACTTAATGCCAATATTTTCTTAAATAGTAATCATAAAAAAATAACAAGAATTATTATTTTTCCACATATTCAAAAACTCAATGCTTTGTATGCTCATTTTATATTCTCACTCTTTTTTTGCTACTAGTTTTCGCCAGGAGATAGTTTAATGGAAATAGGTTGTGACCCAAGCAATTTGTATGACCACTTTATCTTTGTTATTCTTTTTCATTTCTGATGTTTCCTTTTCTTATTATTCTCATCCTAAACGTGCAAAATGTTAATTGATGGAACCTTGCATTAATTAATTTTTTTTGAAAGAGTACCAATGAGCTCAAATTTAATAGCTAGGTTTTAGTCAAATGAAAGAAACTTTTGACTACAGGTTGTAGATTTGTAAACCACTTATCCTTGGCTGCTTTAGTTTTATGTCAATCTTGTTGGAACATAATGCCAATTTTGTTTCATTTAATACCTTTTTTTGTGGTCGATGTTGCATGAAATGGCTCAATGGGGCTTGTGTAAAAGTGGAATTGTTTGTCCATATAACTGAGTAGTGGGGTTCTTGGATGCCTTTTTGGTTTTTTCCGTCGTGAGTTTTACCCCCTTTCATTGCACTCAAATTAAGATGTATAACAGTGAATAAAAATATTTTACTTCCAACTTGCCCATTCGAGTTACATAACTTCCAGCTCAACGATCTATTTTTTTGGCAACTGTATGTATTTGCTCTAGGGCATTTTCCTCTTTATTCTGGATGCAGTTCCGTTGGTTAGATTGTTTGAACATTGGAGTACAACCCAATAAGTGAAATTGTGATCTGTTAACAGAATTCATTTTGATCACTTTGCTTAATGTTCACATTTCTGCATCGAATTTTTTGTTTCTCACCAAAATTGGCAAGGAATAAATAACTTAAACCTGTTGCAAAAGTGGTTTACATACTTAATTCTTATCATGGACTTCTACTTTCAACTCCAGCTTGACTACCAATTTAGGGTAGGGATGATAGAAATTCCTTTATGGCATCTGATATTTGTTCAAGGCATCCAGACCATCGCAGTGACTTGAATATGTTGAACTAGAAAAACGAACAAAAGTCGTGTAGGCTGATTTATGTTAGTCAAATTCAGTTACTATCTTTTGATTTGGGAGCTGAAAAGTTTTTACTAATTGATTTTGGTACTAAATTACCAAAGGCAGCTATTGGACTTGTTTAGTGTGCTACTAATATAGCTTTCCTGGATGAATTGCTAATCTTATTGTATTTTTGGTTGATAATTTTGTTGGCATCCTGAAGCAACCGAGATCAAACATCAATTCTAATACTTGACCCGACCTTTTGCTTTTGTAGCTCTATTCTAAACTTTTTAAAGCTTGACCTCCACACTTAAGTTTGTGGCTTTTAGCCAGGGAATCAGGGTTCCACTGATTTCTCTATCTCAATTAGGGAAAAAACTAAATCAAGAAAGGATCAAGTGAGCTCTAAAACAGGTAGACAATTTTCAGCTTGGAGCTCTGGCCGGTGGCTCATGCTACACCCTTGGTTCCATTGGTGTTCCAATATATATATATATATATATATATATATATCTATTCACTTGAGCCAATTTCTTTTGGATTTGTTTATAATGCATGTGTATTTATGTTTTAAGCTTATTCCCAAACTAGATGTCCACTCTATCCCATGAATGATTGTTTGGGATCAAAAGTCGTTTCCTTAACTGGTTTCAATACTATAAGATTAAGCTATGATTTGTCCGACATAGTTTTTATTTGAAATTGGCATCACAGACGCTTGAGCTCATGACACCTTTGTAGGCACTTGAGTTGGACACTCTTTTTAGAAACTCGAAATTCACCTCCATTTACTTGAAATTAAGGGTGTAATGCAATTTTGTCAAGTGAATTATGTTAAGTTATTTGATTTAATTGTTTTACTATCTATGATTATTTACATATAAACAAACATTAAAATAGAGAGAGCTATACATTTTTAATATCTTAAACTCGTAAATATAGACTTATGGCATCTCCTTGTTTCTAGTATTTTTCGCCTTTGATTTGTTCTTTCCTAAACTTAACACTTGTTTATAAATCCAAAATCCACAGCTTAACACTCGTTTGTAAATCCAAAACCCATAGCACTAAGGGATCACATTGAAGTCAGAAACTCTTATGAAGCTGTAATTGGGGGCAATATTCCACTGGTCTGCATTGCTGGGTGAATAGAATAATGTAGTCATTAAATTAATAATTATATTTTGTAAAAGTTTGATGTGCACTTGTACATGATAGTTCGCAATGTTTCTTCTCAAGCATTTGTTGAACTGGTGATCATTTTGGTATCTGATTAATTTGTTATAATGAAATCTCAGTCCTATAAAAAAAATCCTGCTTTTCAAATTTTCGGTTTTTCTCTTTCTTACCAATTTTTTCCTACACAATATGTGGCTTAAGGTATAAATATAAGACACAGAAAGAAACTTGGTTTCTTCAAATAAATCATTCAGAGGAAAGGGTTGAAGGAAATATGATCCTATTATTTTATCATATTTAATATTGGGTTGGTGTCTCTTGATATATCCAAGAAATAGCTTTACTAGCAGTAACTCCACATTTATTGTAATGGTGGGTTAGACAGCACAAATACTTACGTTAGTCATGAACACATTTCTCTGCCCCATTCTATGAAATTCTAGTGCCAAATAGGTTTCCAGACACGATATTGTTGCGAGGGGTAAGAACAGAGGTAATCATCTAAAACATGATTCAAGAAAACAATATTGAGAGTCTGTTTTGTTCAAGTTTTTTTGGGGCATGTTTTTATGGTATCAATTTCTGATAAATATGCCATTCTTGTTGGTGTTACACCTCCCTTGGTGTAGGATGGCATTGCTTTGCATTGAAATACTAAATGTGTCATAGGGAAGAGATCTTGTTGTATACCATGTAGAGCAGATCCCTTATAGTTGCGGGGGAGAGATACTTTTAATATGGGCCTGAGAATATTATTAACATATTGATTATCTAAAAATTATCGTTCTAGATCCTTTCGTGCGTTCGTTACATGCTTTCCTAGTGCATGTATGCGAAGAGAACTTATAATTTAATGAGGCAAAAATTTGAAAACCGTTTTTCAATGTCAAATTAATTTTCTGAGTTAACAATTAACATTTAACATGATTATATTTCATGTGATAGTACATCAAATAACTTCACAGTTGAACCTGATTTATAGAGACTAACAAAACTTTAGTGGAAGGTAAAAATAATCTAAAACTTCGGAATGCGGATTCTTGTGGGTTTGTTTTTATGAGTGGAAGAATTCTATCAAAAACTTTACTAACATTAAAATTTTTTTTTTTTTCTGCAAATGAAAGAGTATGATGATAAAGGACTTGCTAGACATGAGACTTTTGAAGCTATTAAATTTAGAGATTGTGAACTGTAACATTTCCTTATTAGCTGGAACATGCAAGAAATGAATTAAAATGGAAAGGGGCATTCCCTTGTGTAGAATAACTATACATGCACCACAGAGGTTAGTTGGTTCCTAAAAAATCAAATGTTAGAGGGATCGGTTTATAGATTGTAAATAATAATCTAAAAAATATACTTTTTTTTTTTGATAAGTAATAATGTTATATATCAAAAGCGCAGAGGAACGCAACCCATATACACAGGAAGTATGTAAAAAGAGAGCGTCTAAGAGGGAGAGAAATGAAAGAGGAAGTCAGAAAAACTAATTACTAAAGGAGCTAGCCAAGCGGCCGTCCAAGAGTAAAGAGTAAAGAAGAGAAGATGAGTCAGTTCCTCTATAGTCCTAGTAAAGTTCTCAAAACATCTAGCATTTCTTTCAATCCATATACACCACATAAGACATAGAGGGATCATCTTCCATACTACCGCGCTTCGAGCACGTCCTCCCGACCACCAGCAATCGAACAAATCCCTCACTCTACAAGGCATAACCCAATGCAACCCAAATCGACTAAAAATAGTATGCCAAAGGGTTCTTGCGGTTTCGCAGCGGAGAAGAAGATGATCTACTAACTTTCTTGTCTTCTTGCACATACAACACCACTACACCACCACAAGGTTCCTCTTACGCAGATTATCATGAGTCAAAATTTTGCCTAGGGAAGCGGTCCACCCGAAAAAAGCCACTCGCACAGGCACCTTTGTGCGCTAAATACTCTTCCAAGAAAACACCTCATGGTCAAAATTAGACAAGGCCTTGAAGAGCGACTTAACCTCGAACTTGCCTTTCTTAGACGAGGCCCAGCAAATACGATCCACTGTACCTATAGGGATCTTGCAAGAGTACAACCGATCAAAAAAAGGAGCAACCAAATCCACCTCCTAGTCCTGAATAGGGCGCACAAAAATGACATTCCACTCTACAACCCCATTCTTCCAAGTAAAATTATCCTTCACCCAAGCTTCTTTGTGTCTAGCGATGCTGAACAAAGACGGGAAGTCTTCCCCACACCAAATATCATGCTAGAAACGAACTTTCGACCCCACCCCCACCTCAAACCGAATGCCTTTGGCAAAGGAACTCTAACCTTGTCGAATATGCTTCCATAGTCCCATACCATGAGAACCTGAAACCTCCTTCGTGCACCACCCACCTTCCTGGTCTTCATACTTAGCTTTGATAACCTTGCACTAAAGAACCTCACTCTCATTCGCATATCTCCAAAGCCATTTCCTCAAGAGAGCTTGATTAAACTGATGCAACTTTCGAATGATAAACTTGGTTCCAATTTACAAGATGCACCTTAGACTCATCTCCCATCCCTCCCCACAAGAAATCTCTTTGGACTTTTTCAAGCCTTTTAGCTACACTCATGGGAAGCGGAAACAGAGACAAAAAGCAAGTCGGTAGATTAGACAACGTACTCTTGATGAGAGTTAAACGGCCTCCTTTAGAAAGGTACATCCTCTTCCAACCTGCCATTTGATGCTCCATCTTCTCAATCACATCATTCCACATAACCGTATCCTTATACGGCACCCCAAGAGGGAGACCCAAATACTTCATAGGCAAATCGGCAACACTACACCCAAGGATATTGGCCAACACCCCAATGTTCTCCACCTCTCTAATAGCCACAATTTTAGACTTTCCAAGATTAACTCTCAGACCCGAAACAACTTCAAAACATAAGAGAATGAGACGCATATACCGGATTTGCTCAAGAGAAGGCTCACAAAAAATCAAAGTATCATCAGCAAATAAAGAGTGAGAAACCACTAACTCCGAGAAAACTCTATCTCCCACCGAGAAACTTGTCAAAAGTCCTTGGTCAACCGTTGCATTCACCATCTTACTCAAGGCCTCCATAACAAGTACAAAAAGTAACAGAGAGAGGGGATCCCCTTGCCAAATTCCCCTCGAACTGTTAAAGAACCCTTCCGGAGATCCATTCACTAGAATGGAAAATCTTACCGACGTGATACACCACTCTATCCAAGCCTTCCACCTCTCCCCAAAACCACACCTATGCAGCAAATACAAAACAAAGTTCAAATTTACATGGTCGTACGCCTTTTCCAGGTCCAACTTACAAATAACACCTGGCACCCCTGACTTCATGCGACTATCCACACATTCATTTGCAATAAGAACCGAATCTAGGATTTGTCGGCCCCCGATGAAAGCATTTTGAGAGTAGGAAATAACCTTACCCAAAATTATTCTCATCCTATTGGCGAGAACCTTAGAAACAATTTTGTTCAAAAGGGGAAAATAACCCTCTCACCAAGCTTATGGGCCGAAAGTCCTTCATCTCCACCGAAAAGAAAAAGATAAAAAAACCCTCAAAATACTTACAAAGTTGGTCTTATGTTTTGGTGAAGCGATTGGGAGTTGTTTCTCTCAATTACTGTGCGTATCTTGATTATGCATTATACATATTCAATTCTCCAAAAGGGGAAAATAGGGCAAATGAACTTAATTATCTGTATTTTAGGATCATAATATGTTCTTAGCATTATTATGAATTAATTGCAAGATGTTTTAGTGTTCACACTAGGTTGCACTCCTCTGCGTTTTATTAATGATAGGAAATTATTTATCAAAAAAAATGTTTTAGTGTTCACTTGTTAAGGGATTTTTGTTTTTTCTTCCAGAATATGAGTAGCTTGGTAGAGAGGCTTCGTGTTAGATCGGATCGGAAGCCAGTATATAACATTGATGAATCAGATGACGATGCCGATTTTTTGCCTGGAAAACCTGGGACAACTCAGGAAAAGTTTGAAAGGATCGTCAGGAGTGATGCGGTTTGTTTCTTTTACTTATTTTTCTACTGTTTTTTATTTTATTTTTTTATTTTTTTTATTTGAATCTTCTGCCTTTGTTTCTTTTTCCTGTAATTCATTGTAATTTGTTTACTCATTCTGTCTCATAAGTACTTAAAAGAATTTTTTGTGTTCATGCTAAACGTAATTATAACCTATCATAATCAAGTATTTGTAAGAGGAAACAAAAAAGAAGAAGCCTAAATTGAGTTTTGGCTAATGATGGCTCTTTATTTGGATAAATTGGTTCAGATTTCTTGCAGAATGTGACTTGTTGACTTAAATATTATGCATTTTGGAAGGAGAATGTTATGCAGATGAAAAGCTGGACCCCTTTTAGTTTGTGGCCTCTGTAACCTGGCCGTTTAATGGACATTTGATGGAAAATATTTTACTTTTTGGAAGTTTCTCATGTTATTCTGTTGCATATCGTATGTTCTGGCTGTTTCTTTTGTTTAAAGGAGAATGTTATGGAGAGGTAAATTTGGACCCCTTTTAGTTGTGGCCTTTGTACCCTGGCCGCTTGATGGACATTTGGTGGATAATATTTTACTTTTTGGAAGTTTCTCATGTTATTCTGTTGCATATCGTATGTTCTGGCTGTTTATTTTGTTTTATATATAATAATTTTATTAAATCTGTTAGTCTAGTTCTTTCCTTTGCAAATGTTTCCCCTTTTATTTATTTATTTTTTCATTTATCAAATAATAATAATTTTTTTTATTCTTACTTTTTCCGAATAGAAAGATGATTCATGTCAAGCATGTGGAGAAAGTGGGAATCTTCTCTGCTGTGAAACATGTACTTATGCTTACCATCCCAAGTGTTTGCTTCCACCGCTGAAATCTCCTCTTCCTGGCAACTGGAGGTGCCCTGAATGTGTATGATTCCATATCTGGAACCGTTATTGTTTGTATCAAATGAAGTACAGAAGGTATACATTTAGTGATAGCTGATAATGAAAATTTGATCTCTTTGCAGGTTAGCCCTCTAAATGATATTGAGAAGATATTGGACTGTGAAATGCGCCCTACTGTTGCGGATGATAGTGATGCCTCTAAGTTGGGTTCAAAGCAAATTTTTGTAAAACAGTATCTTGTAAAGTGGAAGGGGCTATCTTATTTGCATTGCACATGGTAACTTCACGGTTTGATGATTGTATCTTGTTTATGTTTCTAATTTTGGTCTACTCAACGATGCTTTTACCTATCAAAAAAAAAAAAAAAAAAATTTTAATTTTGGAATGCTTTTCTTATGTTTTCTAGTTGTTCTCTGTGCTATTTGGAATGTATGTCTTGCTTAATTGCTAGTATGGCTCTGTGTTTAAACCTTAGTTCTTCCCTGGATATTTTGTTAGTTTGACGGTTTCCATTAACCTACTCTATGCTTTTTATTGCAGGGTGCCGGAGAAAGAGTTCCTAAAAGCTTTTAAGACGCATCCTCGTCTAAAGACTAAAGTAAACAATTTCCATCGTCAAATGGCATCAAGCAATAACTCTGATGAAGATTTTGTTGCCATTCGACCTGAATGGACTACTGTTGATCGGATTCTTGGTTGCAGGTTCAACAATCTTGAAGTTTTTTGTCATTAGAGAATATGATATGACTTGTGCTTCTGTTTTGTATTATGAATATAATGCTTTTGGAACTTGATTTTTCGAACTGAATTCACTGCACAAAGCTTCAATTAGTTTTAGAAGGTCTAAAAGCAAGTGTTGCCCCCCCACCCAAAAAAAAAAAAAAGAAGCAATAATGAAAGTCTGTGTATGTTAAATCTTAGACATGAATTTTTAATTTGACTCTATTAAATTAAGAACTGGAATTTACTTGCTTATTCATTCAAAGCAATGTGTGGGTCTTATTTGCAGTTGAATATTAAACATAAAGTTATTCTTTAGTTTGCTTGATGCAAGTCTAATCCTCCCACTGGAATTTTTATTTTACCAACTTGATTAGTAATCAAAAGTTCTATTAGAAAGAGATTTACCAAATCCTATTGTTTTAGCTGTTGGTATGCTCACTTCCCTTGTCTAAGTACGCCAATTATCCCCGACTGTAGGTATATATCATGATTAGTTTAAATTTGTATATACATGCTTCCTTACATGGTTTTATTACTGCCATGGACTTCATGCAGCATATTGCATGGGCTCAGATTGCTGTGCCCATGATGCATTGACTTAATAAATTTTTAATTCACTTGTTCTTGCTCATGTATGATTGCAATTGTAACTTCCTCTCTGTATCTGTTTGTTTTTGTATATATATGTTTTAAAGTGTTTTTGGCATTCATAGTACTTTTCATCCAAAATGTTTTATGAATAACATCTCAAGTTTTACAATTGCATACAACTAATGAAGATATTTGAAGAAACTGATTAGCTTCGTGTATCCCTTTTTCAAGATGTGAATATGTTACGGTGGAAATATCACCAATAATATGTGCCTTTGTGTGCCAGGCCTTTTCAAGGTGGTGGCAAGTTTTTTTTGTTTCTCTCTTTTTATTTTTTATTTTTTTGACAAGTTTTCATGGTGAAAAAAGTGGTTGATGGTATGGGCTAGAGATGGGTTGTGCCCACATCTGCATTTTTGTTTAGGTTATAGGGATGATCAATAGCTCTTTTATTTGGTTCAGATTTACTCCATTTCCCCATTCCAGTCGGTGGTTTTTTCTATCTTTTCTTTACCTCATCACTCATGTTGTCCACCTATATGCCTCATTGGTCTATGGATTTTTCCTCCTAATTAAGGCAATACATTTATAGACATTGGAGAGCCTAATCTGTAACACTGAGATGGAAGCTTCTTGTTGATGGGTAAGTCTGATGCATGACTTAATTAAATTTTAGAGTAATTATAATTAATAATGGTCTCAGGCTTTCTGTCCATAAGGCCTAGGACAGTACCTTTTCATTCTGAATTGTATGATTGGATCTTTGTCCTTGAACAATATGATATTGTTGTCTAGCTAAGTAATATGTAAATAACCACATTTTATGCTGGGGGTCTGGAGAGGCTATGGAGTTGGACTTGCATTTTCTACTGGATAGGCGAGTGGTTAGAAAGTTTCAGTTTTGTCTTGTGCATAGTTTGCCTGCTATGTGCACCTTCCTTACGCTTTCTATTGGCAAAAGCCTTTTGTTTCTTTTTTTCTCATAGCATAACGCAGCAGACTAGATCAAATCACTTGACATGTTCAATATGCAAAATAATGGGATGGAGTGTTTCAGTAACCATTGTAAACATTTATTTGTTAGTTCTGGCTGAGTTCTTGGTGAACTTATTATCAAATTGTTTATTTTATTTTATTTCTATCATTTTGATCTGTTTGAACATTGTAATGGAACTGATTGTTGGATGTGATATTTTTCGTTGAATGTTGCAGAGGTGATGATGATGAGAAGCAGTATTTTGTAAAGTGGAAAGAACTTCCTTATGATGAATGTTACTGGGAATTTGAATCGGATATTTCTGCATTTCAGCCAGAAATAGAGAGATTCAATAGAATGCAGTCTAGGAATACTAAACTGTCTTCTAGCAAGCAAAAGAGCAGCCTTAAAGATGCTATGGAATCAAGGAAGAAGCAGAAAGAATTTCAACAGTATGAACATAGTCCTGACTTTCTTTCTGGAGGTACATGATTTATTCTGTTATATAGCTCTGAAATATGGCTCACTTTTCTATATATTATTTGTTTCTATTATCATGAATTCTTAACTGCTTTTCGGTGTAAATGAAGGTACACTACATCCATATCAGCTTGAAGGGTTGAACTTTTTACGTTTCTCTTGGTCCAAACAAACTCATGTCATACTAGCTGATGAGATGGGGCTTGGTAAATCTTTGTCTTCTTCGTTGTTCCATTTTTTTTCCTGTCTCTGCATCTTGATGGCTGGATATTGCAATCTCTTTTTTGGTTGCAGGAAAAACTATACAGAGTATTGCTTTTTTGGCCTCTCTTTTTGAAGAGAACCTTAAACCGCATTTGGTGGTTGCTCCACTTTCAACACTGCGAAACTGGGAACGTGAATTTGCGACATGGGCTCCTCAAATGAATGTTGTACGTACATAAAATCTGTCAATGTTAGGGCTGAGTGAAATTGATACACCCCGTCTGACTCCGATGCGTACTGCCCAACTACGGTTGGTTAGCGACCGGCGGTAGGTCAGCATCGGTAGGTTAATTTGCAAACCAACAGAGGTTGGTTTTAGGGTATGGTATTCCTACCCGACTGATCTCCTAGATATAAATTCTTTTCCTTCTGCACAGCTGTGCCAATCCGCGGCCCTAACCTACACCTATTGCTCTCTTTCATCATTCCCACCTCCAAATTCTACCCCTCTCAGCCTCCAAGCCCTGTCCCACTTTCGAAGCCAGACTCCCATAAAAGTTCCACAAACTTAGAAGCCACACACAAGAAGTTGTGGGCCGGTTATTTTGGTGTGGATCAGTGGGTGTCAAATTTGTGGAGATTGTGTGGGGGATGGGTGTCAGCGGCGATTTTGATGTACCGTCGATAATCTTAGATGGAGTTGGGTGTGTGGCGATGATTTTGTTGTGGCCTAAGCCTGGCCAGACCGACCAGCAGAACTGAAACCGATCGACCTATGTTGTTTTGGCTTCATTGGATGATCATTTCAGGTTTGGTGGCCGGATTCCGTCTACCAACCCTGTTGGTTCAGCCTTTGAAATACTGGCAGCACCCGCCCCTGGGGTTGGTGCTGACCCATACTCAATGTATCATTGTCATTGCCCGGTTAATATTGTTCTGAACAAACGTTTCTTACTGCAGGTCATGTATGTTGGTTCTGCCCAAGCTCGTGCTGTTATAAGGGAATATGAGTTTTACTTTCCCAAAAAACATAAGAAAATCAAGAAAAAAAAATCTGGTCAAGTTTTTAGTGAAAGCAAACAAGATAGGATAAAATTTGATGTCCTTCTGACATCATATGAGATGATTAACTTGGACTCAGCATCATTGAAACCGATAAAGTGGGAGGTCATGGTAACGTCCTGTGCTACTCATTGTCTACATTGCTAGTTGTCAATGTACGCTTTTTATTTTTTTAAATACTAATACCTCTTTGTAGATTGTTGATGAAGGTCATCGTCTAAAAAATAAGGATTCGAAACTGTTTTCTTCAATGAAGCAGTATTTGAGTAGGCATCGTGTGCTTTTGACGGGAACTCCTCTTCAGGTTTATCGTCAGATTATGCTATTATTCTATAGATACTTCAGTATACTGCTATGCCTTTTCATAAATTTTTAAGATATCAATGAATTGGATAGTTTTCCTAGGTAACCTTTTTCTATTTTTTATTCTTGTCTTGGATGAATGTATAATAAGTTTGCTCCATGTTGTTGTTGATATTTCAAAGTTACTAATATCGGAATAGATTTTGCCATTAAAAAGTGGTTTACATATGGCCTGTTCTTTAATTGATTGACAGAAAAAAAAAAAAAAATCTGTTTGGTGTAATTACTTTGGGTGACTAATATTACGATGATACATCATGTTCCCACAACATATTTTGGAATGTTGCTTTCATGACATGGTTAGTACATTATTATATAGTTGCAAGTTTATGATCCTAGCTTGCTTCATTGACATGGTTACTACATTATTATGTGGTTGGGGGGTGAGAGGGGCATGGGTCTCCATTAAATTGTACAAGGAGCAATGACATCCTAGTACAAATGCATGCAATGTTTGTTGTTGTTATTATTATTACTATTATATTTTGAATTTTCACTTACCTTTGGAATTTGGATATATCTTTTTTTCTTATAAATGTTGTCTTTCACTCATCTGGTTGCTTAATGCTATACTGTTCAAATTTTAGCTGTGTAGCTCAACAGTTTTGACTTAATTTTGGTGATCTATTGAAAGTATGTGCAGTGCCATGTCTTTGGCATAAATATAATATTTAGTTGGTTCTTGATTAGTAGTGTTTAATTTCACATTGATATGCCTAGTTATGACTCAATAATTTGTTGCATGCTGCTTAGTTATTTGTACAAAGTTACTTATGAGACTCATCTGTTACATTTTCAGAATAATCTGGATGAACTTTTCATGCTTATGCACTTCCTTGATGCTGGGAAGGTTAGTACACGTCACGGCGTTGTTCACAATGGATGATGATGTTCATTTCCTCAAAAGTATGTTAATGAAATTGATTTATGGACATCATGACTGTTTTGTGATTTTCTGCAGTTTGGAAGTTTAGAGGAGTTCCAGGAAGAGTTTAAAGATATTAATCAAGAGGAGCAGATTTCAAGGCTTCATAAAATGTTGGCCCCGCATCTCCTCAGAAGTATATTTCTTAAACTCTTTGAACTGACAAAAATTGCAGTTGATTCATTTATTTGGATTGCCATCGTTGCTTTGCTATGTGTTTCATTATTAGGCGTATTAACTAAAGTTATAATTTATGTTACCTTTGTTATATGAGTCTTTAACTCAACTCAACTGAGCCTTAATCTAAATTAATTAGGGATGCAATATGAATCTTTATTCCAATTTATTGTGGTCAGCCACAGCTTATGACTATGAAAAAACTACGACTATGTTGTCCTCAGTATCTTCACTTTTTCACACAATTGGGTCCATGCCTTAGGGATTTTGGTAGGTTGATTACCAACAAACACTCATTCACATGTTATTAACTTGAACCCATTGTTGTTTGTTTGCTGCCTTTATCTTCTTTCATATTCTTTACTCATGATTTGCAAACTGCTTTTAAAGTTTTAGTTAGGATCGAAACTAGTTGGGCCCTTCATTGAACTTAAATAATGTGGACATTTTCTTATATGAAAAAAAGGTTTTAGTGAGGATCGTTTGTGAAACTCTTTTCGTGTACAATTTAAAAATTCCAGCCACTCTTTAGATGTAGTTGAAAAAGAAGAAAATCCTTCTATTGTAAAATTTGAGCCTACCTGACAATGTTGTTAATGTAATTTTTTGTCATTTTTACTGTTACTTTTAACAAGAAGACATTGGGCTTTTTGATAAAACTTTTTAGAGGGTGCCTTTTGCTTTTTTGTTGTGATGTGACATAAAGGTGAAATTAGTTTTGAATGTTTTGTGTGTTGAATTGCTTGTTAATGCTTTTGCTTTTTTGCTAAAAAGCATTGAAAAACGAGTCTACTAAATTTACTAAAATTTTCCAGTCCTTGTCATACTGCAGACCGTTTCTTTTTCTTTTTTGAAAATTATTTGTTATTTATTTCTTTTTAATTTTTCAAGTCTTTGATGTTTCCTATTGTCCTTGCCGTTGTTGTCTTTTAGTTTTCCTGAACTGTAATTTCCTTTTAGGAGAAGGATGTTACCCTTAATCTTAGGACTTTATCCAGTTGATTTTCTTTTCTTTCTCTGGATCTTCCAAATCCTTGTAGAGAGCCCCCATTCCCATAGGTGTTGTTGAGAAAGTAGATATGTACTCTTCAGGTTTGTTAAAGCTAAAGTTCTTACAGTCAGAGAGGAGATTGATCTTTTGTTCATCTATAACCTTTTGAAATTATATTATTTGCTTAAGATGTGGGTGCATATTTTGGATGCTATTGCAGGAGTAAAGAAAGATGTCATGAAGGAACTACCTCCTAAAAAGGAACTTATTTTACGGGTTGAATTAAGTAACAAGCAGAAAGAATACTATAAAGCAATTCTGACACGTAACTATCAGATACTAACTCGACGTGGTGGTGCACAGGTAAGATTGCATGTTTCAATGAAGTAATGATTTTTCAGTTTAATCCTGACCTAACATATTATTGTGGTTGGATAATTGTATCAGATTTCTCTAATCAACGTGGTTATGGAATTACGCAAGCTCTGTTGTCACGCTTATATGTTAGAAGGAGTTGAACCAGATATAGAAGATACAAAAGAATCGTTCAAGTAAATACATATTTCATATTCAATATTGCCATCCACATTGTCATTGAGGAAGGCTGGATTGTTTGCTAATCGATGCAGTGAATTTGTTCTGATTCTTCATGTTATACTTAGAACCTACGGACAAGTGTAGCTAGAGAGATACCTTTTAATGTTCTGCGCTTGTTTTGAAAGGAATCTTCTGTATTTTGATGAGTCAGATTATTTAGATTAATGCCTTTAGTAAGCTATAAACATGTTTCTCTGTTTTCTGCTTCAAATTTTCTTTTGCTATATGACAGACAGCTTGTGGAATCTTCGGGGAAGTTGCAATTGTTGGACAAAATGATGGTGAAGCTAAAAGAGCAAGGCCATAGAGTTCTTATATATTCACAATTTCAACACATGCTTGACTTGCTAGAAGATTACTGTGCTTACAAGGTCTGCAAAATTATTTTGCCTACAAGTTCGTGTGTGCATTTAGTTTGTGGGCTGAAGCAGTTAATGATATTTCAATAAATATACCTATATATTGATTTAATATTCTTTAATACTTTTTCTTTGGAAGTCAGAAATGGCAGTATGAGCGGATAGATGGCAAGGTTGGTGGAGCTGAAAGACAAATAAGAATAGACCGATTTAATGCCAAAAATTCCTCCAGATTTTGTTTTCTGCTTTCGACCAGAGCTGGGGGCTTGGGGATAAACCTTGCAACTGCTGACACGGTTTTCTTATATGATAGGTGAAAAGCTTACATTTTGACATTTGTTTCATTTTTCTTTTAAAATTATTTTAATTTTGATGGGAAATGTATTATTGGAATGATGTTATAAGTTGATGATCAATTTATAGATAATTTGGTATATGTGAAATGAGTTAACTCATTGATTGTTCGTGAGGGTTATAAATTCGTAGGCCTGGGAACCTAGAGTTCGGAAGACAGTAAGTAGCAGTTTTGATGGATGACTGATCTAATAATTCTTCATGGATAGTGGATCTTTATATCGTGTGGAAGATGATCCCTCTCTGTCTTATGTGGTGTGTATGGAGTGAAAGAAATGCTAGATGTTTTGAGAACTCCTCTAGGTCTTTAGAGGAACTTATTCGTTTCTTTTTTTTCACTCTGTACTCTTGGACGGCCGCCTGGCTAGCTCCGTTAGTGATTAGCTTTTCTGACTTCCTTTTTCATTTCTCTCCCTCTTAGGCGCTCTCTTGTTATACTTCCCGTGTATATGGGTTGCGCCCTTCTGCGCTCTTTTTATATCATCATTACTTATCAAAAAAAAAGTGGATCTTTATATCGTGTAATTTGATAATTGCATGGGAAGGAGTTGTGGATTCAGCATCATGATGATTGATACCTAAATGAAAGTAAAATAATAAGTTCCAGCCAGAATTGTGGAAGTGCAGGCAGACTAATACCAAATGACAGATCTTGTTTAAATAATTATCACTTTATGGCAGTGGTTAGATACTGGGAAGATAAACACATTAGAAGGACTATGTTTCTCACTTCTTATTGTTCTTCCACAGTGAGGGGCTGATTAAGATTTTTCAAGATTTTTTCTTGTTTGCTTCAATTTTTTTTTTTTTTTTTTTTTTAAATTATCATTTATGCTTTTGGTATATGGCCACTGCTTATTCTCTCCTCGGCGCATGAAGGGGCATCACTGCATCTGCGCTGTGGTCTGACATCCTCGTTATGTTTGTTTTCATTTTTGATTGTCTGTGATGGATTATGCGAGTTATTTTTATGCTGTATGGGGCTCTGATACTGGTAAGATGAGATGGAGACTCAGTGGTGGATATAGTGTTTAAGAGTACTCTTTCCAATCTCCCTACTTACTTTATGTCTCTCTTTCCTATTCCTGCTTCTGTGGCCAAGCGTATATAGAAGATTCAATGTGATTTTTTTTTATGGGGCGGGATAAGTGAAGAGTTCAAGTATCATCTGGTCAGTTGGGCCAAAGTTTATTCCCCTATCTCTAATTGTGTCTTAGGGATTTGGAACTTGAGAATGTTCAAAGGAGCCTTGTTAGGGAAGTGGTTGTGGCTTTATGCGCATGGGAGGGAGGCCTGGTGGAGAATTGTTTTGGATGCTAAGTTTGGTTTTGAGTGGGGTGGGTGGCGCTCCATTGACACTTTTGGGCTGCATGGGTTGGGGCTATGGAAGTATATCAATAGGGGGCGGTGGTTGGTTTCTAGCCACACCAGATTTGATCCTGGAGATGAGTCTAAAATCAGATTTTGGGATGATGTGTGGTGTGGAGTTTCGACTCTCAAGGAGGTATTTCCGGGTTTATATAACATAGCTAGTGTGAAGGAAGCATCTATTGCACAGCTAACATGGATCTTTCGAGCGGATCCCTTTAGTGGAATGCTAGTTTTGGTCAATTGGTCCACGATTGGGAAGTGGAAGTGTTAGCCTCTTTCTATACTTTGTTGTATTCCCATAGAATGAGAAGGGAAGGGGAGGACAAGATTGGTGGGCTCCTTTGTGCAAAGGGAAATTCAAGGTTAGATCATTTTATAATATCCTTGCCTTTAAAGAGGCTAGCCGTTTCCCTTGGAAGAGTATTTGGCGTACAAAGGCTCCTTCAAGAGTAGCTTTCTTCGTTTGGACGGCAGTGCTAGGAAAGATTCTTACCATTGCTAATCTTAGAAAGAGATATCTCATTGTGATTAATAGATGTTGCTTGTGCAAATTGGATGGGGAGACTGTCTATCACCTTCTTCTTCATTGTGAGACTGCTTGTACACTATGGTATGCTATTTTCAGTCGTTTTGGGCTGTCATGGGTCATGCCTAGTAGTGTGGCAAATTTGGTTGCTTGGTGGTGGACGGGAGGTCGTTCCCGGAGTGCTGTGGTGTGGAAAGTGGTTCCTCTCTGCCTCATGTGGTGTTTATGGTTGGAAAGAAATGCTAGATGTTTTGAGTGGATCCCTTTAGTGGAATGCTAGTTTCGGTCAATTGGTCCACGATTGGGAAGTGGAAGTGTTAGCCTCTTTCTATACTTTGTTGTATTCCCATAGAATGAGAAGGGAAGGGGAGGACAAGATTTGGTGGGCTCCTTTGTGCAAAGGGAAATTCGAGGTTAGATCATTTTATAATATCCTTGCCTTTAAAGAAGCTAGCCGTTTCCCTTGGAAGAGTATTTGGCGTACAAAGGCTCCTTCAAGAGTAGCTTTCTTCGTTTGGACAGCGGTGCTAGAGAAGATTCTTACCATTGCCAATTTTAGAAAGAGATATCTCATTGTGATTAATAGATGTTGCTTGTGCAAATTGGATGGGGAGACTGTCTATCACCTTCTTCTTCATTGTGAGACTGCCTGTACACTATGGTATGCTATTTTCAGTCGTTTTGGGTTGTCATGGGTCATGCCTAGTAGTGTGGCAGATTTGGTTGCTTGGTGGTGGATGGGAGGTCGTTCCCGGAGTGCTATGGTGTGGAAAGTGGTTCCTCTCTGCCTCATGTGGTGTTTATGGTTGGAAAGAAATGCTAGATGTTTTGAGTGGATCCCTTTAGTGGAATGCTAGTTTCGGTCAATTGGTCCACGATTGGGAAGTGGAAGTGTTAGCCTCTTTCTATACTTTGTTGTATTTCCATAGAATGAGAAGGGAAGGGGAGGACAAGATTTGGTGGGCTCCTTTGTGCAAAGGGAAATTCGAGGTTAGATCATTTTATAATATCCTTGCCTTTAAAGAGGTTAGCCGTTTCCCTTGGAAGAGTTATTGGCGTACAAAGGCTCCTTCAATAGTAGCTTTCTTCGTTTGGACGGCAGTGCTAGGGAAGATTCTTACCATTGCCAATCTTAGAAAGAGATATCTCATTGTGATTAATAGATGTTGCTTGTGCAAATTGGATGGGGAGACTGTCTATCACCTTCTTCTTCATTGTGAGACTGCCTGTACATTATGGTATGCTATTTTCAGTCGTTTTGGGCTGTCATGGGTCATACCTAGTAGTGTGGCAGATTTGGTTGCTTGGTGGTGGACGGGAGGTCGTTCCCGGAGTACTGTGGTGTGGAAAATGGTTCCTCTCTGCCTCATGTGGTGTTTATGGTTGGAAAGAAATGCTAGATGTTTTGAGGACTTTTGGAGATTCTTGGAGAAACTCATGACCTTTTTCTTTTTTACTCTTTTCACTTGGACAGCTGCTTGGCTTGCTCCGTCAGTGATTAGTTTTTCTCATTTTCTTGTTCTTCACGCTCCTCTGTGCTTTTTGATAGATGCAACATTACTTATCAAAAAAGAAAAAATTGCTCTGAATGCTCCTAGATGTGAAGAGTTCCTTGGGAAGAGGTGTGCCATAAGGTAGTGAATTTTGCATGGTCTGCACTCTGCATCACTACAGAAGGTTTCAATATTTGACCTCCTTATTACTAGGGGCACTTTTTCATTAACTGTAACTACTTGTGCAAAAGGATAGTGATGTGTAGATCATCCTGTATAGAAATGTCAATAGCTAGAGCTCTACTGTCTGGTCCTCTTCTTGCTTAATTGTATATTGGTTTTTGCCAGACAGTATCAGAGTCCCTTCTAGGTTGGCATGGTAGGTAGCAGTGACATGGAAGTGGGTTGGTTTTATCATGTCATGACATTGGATCTGTCTAATGCTATGGCCTGCATACATGCATTATTTAGATTTTAATAGTTTAGATTACTTCTTTTTTCACGATGTTGATAGGAGATGGAGGTAGCTTTCCCTCTGGCTTTATGACAGCAACAGAATAAGGCATTATCACTTTAGTGCATTAAATGATGCTGGTGACCCTTAGTGACTCTTTTTTCTTTGAGTTCATTAATCTTGGTACTGATAAAATGAATTTAGGCTTTTAGCTTCGCATTTTTATTTTTTTCAAAGGAAAAAGATGTGTTATATGTTCTAATGTGTGAGGTATAAATTTCTATTTTTAGCTAGTCTTTTATCATTCACTAAACATCTTGTCCTGCAGTGACTGGAATCCCCATGCTGATCTACAAGCTATGGCTAGAGCTCATCGACTTGGGCAAACTAACAAGGTTAAAGTTTGTTCTTCATCTTAATATGCAAATTGTTATTGCTGCCAGCACTTTTGGTTGCTTTAAAACTGGAGAGGGCCTTTGGTGCTGCAGGTGATGATTTTTAGGCTCATAACACGAGGAACCATTGAAGAAAGGATGATGCAAATGACTAAGAAGAAAATGGTGTTAGAGCATCTTGTTGTTGGGCGGCTAAAGGCTCAAAACATTAACCAGGTAAACAATATTCTTTTAGAAACTAATGGTTTTGTTAGTCTGGTGGCAGACTGGAATAATCTAAATTGCTGAATGTTGGTTGAACGTACTGGGAAGTAAACAAATTGAGTAGCTGCATCACACATATAACCATTATCATCAGACAATCTTATGTATACCTTATTCACTTCTCATCTACTTCTTCGGTCCTGTCCTTGTATGTACTGGCCAGCATTGTATTATAATGTTTTGCTGATATTATGAGTTAGATCCTTGCTTTGTTTTCAACTCTTACAGAAACTGTTTTTTACTCATAAATTCTTTTATTTTGTTTTTTGTTTAACTTATTTGTTTATAAAAGGAATCAAAGATAACAATTTCATTGGTTATTTCTTTGTTGGATTCTTTCCTTTTTCTTCTTCCTTTTAGTTTTTTAATTCTAGAGATTTTCCCATACCACGTGTATGTATATTGTCTTGTGTCGTTTGTTTTTCCCATACCACATGTACTCTTAGAAACATTATGGGAGGCTTTTAATTTTTAGTTGAGGACTTTTATGAGGTCAACCCACTCATGCAGGGAGGGCCTCTTCTGAGCCCACTAGTATCGCCCCAAACGGATGTTGTGCATGCTAGAAGTAATGGCCCTTTAGGCTTTTATGGCCCAGATCCAAACCCACTTTTAAGTGGAAATTGAAAGTGGATGCGGGAACCTCCTCGATAGCTAGGTGCGGGTTCAAGTTCGAGTACTCCACTGGCTAAGCTCACTGGTACTCGGATAGCACTGTCACATAATCCTGTTGCCTTTGATGCTCACTGTGGAGAAGATCAAAGATGGAGTCATAGGGTCTTGAGGGGTGATGATACAAAGAGCTCTTTGATTGGTGGTTCCTTTCAAGGGGGTTGTCTTTTGACACCCAGGCGCCAGTGTTGCTTGTAGGCGTCCCTAATTTGAGCACAAAACTCATCGGTATCAAGACTATTTATTTATTTTGTTTTTTTCAGATTTGCGGTTGGGTTTGGTTGGGTCTTTGAAAACGGTTGCTGGTTTAGTTAAATTCTGTGTCAATAACTTGCCTAGCGTTTCTCGTGTTGGAGTGGGCGCTTGACCTTGGGGGTGGGAGAAGAATCATGGTTATGGGTTTAACTATCAGGTCTTTCTTCTTCTCTTGAGAAGTATGAAGAGAGAGGGGGGGTGGGGGAGAGAGAGAGAGAGAGAGAGAGAGAGAGAGAGCAGGATTTAGTGGGGTCAAAGCAAGTTGAGGTAAGTGGATGCAAGGAAAACCCAAGGCATCGCACCTGCTGTACCAAATCAGTCTATTATGAACTGCTATGATCAGTCTCATCTCTGGTTTGCAAGATGATCAAACTAGTTGCTTTGAAGGCGAGGGGAGGTTCCTTCACATTCGGAACTGGGGGAGGAGCCAAGTAGTTGTGAGCTGTTGAATTTTCGTCTACTGCTGTGAATGAAGGGCCAGGTTCTTCCACGCCAGAATCTCAGAATGGGTGTTGCAGAAAGTCAAGGGTTTTCAGCAGTTTGTGGGTTTTCCTATGAGGGGTTTGAAGAAGCAAGCCGCAACCAAAACGATTTGGTTAGATCCCCTAATTCTCTTTCTAAGTCAATGAATAGAGGGAATCGTGAATTAAAAAAATATTTTCCTGTTCTATCAATTACGACTTGAAGGGAGGCTACTCTAGCAGAGGCAGAGGTAAGATGAGTGGTTCTTCCTGTTTTTTATGAAGCCTAAAATTTTGTCTTGGAATGTTAGTGGGTTGAATGAGAGGGACAAACAATTGAAGGTCAAGAATTTACTCAGGGAATGGAAAGTTGACATTGTATGTTTACAAGAAACCAAGCTGGAGCATTTGTCTAGGGTTGTTGCACATAGTTTTTGGGGTTGTCAACATGTAGGTTGGTGGTATTTGGGTTCAAGAGGAGCTTCTAGAGGGATCATGTTAATGTGGGATAGAAGGGTGTTGGAAAAAATTGATTGTGTGAGGATATTTACTATTGCATGCTTTTATAGGAACATCGCTGATAATTTCGTTTGGGCTTTTACGGGTGTTTATGATCCGAATGTCGACTACGATAGAAGATTGCTACGAAGTGAACTGGATGGGTTGCTACGATAGAATTTACCATGGCATATTGGGGGTGATTTCAATATCATCCGCTGTTCGAGTGAGAGATTGAGCGATTCCCGCTCTTAACCTGCTATGTTGGACTTTTCTAAATTACTTTTTATCAGGGTATTATGGATATACCTCTTGTAGGTAGAAATTTCACGTGGTATAGTAATGAGATTGTCTGTCGTGGTCTAGACGTTTCTTAGATGAAGCTCCCTAGATTTTTATCGAATTACTTTTCAACATTGCTTAATTGTGTAGATGTTCATAGGGGTAGACAATATTTCAATTCGAGAATATGTGGTTAAAATCAGAGGGCTTTGAGGAAAATGTGAAACAATGGTAGATGTATTATAGTTTTCAAGGCTCTCCTAGTTTTATCCCGGTGTGTAAACTAAAAGCTTCGGAAACAAAAATGGAATGAGGAGGTTTTTGGCAATGCTGAGAAGAAGAAAGCTTTTTCTTTGACGAATTCCAAGGTCTTTGTTGAAGATGAAAACCGTGGATTTGATTCCCCTGGATTTAAGCCCAATATTATTATGATTTTATGTGATTTGATTTCAATGTAATATTTCATTATTACTTTCCATATTAGTTTCTAGGTCTTTTCTATTTAAGCCTATGTAACCATATGGATTAATTCATTCGAATAAGAGAATCTTCCTCTATTTTTTACTTGGTATCAAAGTGAAAGGTCATGAGTTCGAATTTTGACTCCGTCAATTCACTTCCATTTAAATTAAATATTCCACTTGTTGGGTTTCACTTATTAAAAAGGGGTTTTAAGCCGACATGCAAGGGGGAGATTAAATGATTAAATTTATCTTTTCCTATCAGCTTAAACTTTTGGAACAAGTGGTGGTTTAAGAAGATGTTATTGCGGAAGAAAGAACCTTATCTAATGTCGAGAAGTTGAGGAAGGGTGAGGTTTTTAGTGAATTGGAGAGGACTACTTTAATGGAAGGAGGGAGTTGGAAACAAAAATCGAGAGTTGATTTCTCCTTTGGAGATGGATGGTCTCCCATTTCAATCTATTAGTGAGGAGGGAGGCAATTTGGGTGGAGCGAGCTTTTGAGGAAAGGGAGACCTTTGAGGCAGTGAAAGACATGAATAGGGGATAAGTCTTCGGGCCCATATGGCTTTCCTATGCCTTACTTTTAATTTTGTTGGAATGTTGTCAGAAAGGATATTAGGAAGTCTAAATGCTACATTCCTCGCTCTTATCCCTAAGAAAGTGGGTGGCTGTCGAGGTGAAAGACTTTCTTCCATTAGTCTAGTGAGTGGCATGTACAAACTTACTGCAAAGGTCTTGGCAAATAGATTGAAAACTGTATTGGAGAATATCATGCTTGGGTTAAATTTCCATGCTACTTCTAAAATTGCAGCTGTGGTTGGGGCTGGATGTATGAACACACAATTCCATTCCTGTGGGAACTGGGATGGGAACCTGGCCAAACCTATCTGTTGCTACCTCTAGGTGATGGTGGCAATCATAAGATATTTGCTTCTTATGTGAAGAGGGCAGTGCTTTTCCTTAAAATGCTAAGTGGCACCTTCAATTAAAGAGTCAAGGAAAGACTATTAATATCACAATCTCATTATGTTAGTGTATTGGTCACAAAATTTTAGTATACTCTTCACTCTCCCAGCTTATTCCACCTTCAAGTAATGATGCTGGCCTGCGGGTAGTATTTCTAGTTCTTTGTATTGGTGACCTGTATTTGTTCTCATATACAGCCCAGCCTTTGGACCGGCAGCTAAGAAAGGAGAATGTAATAATTGATCTGCTTACAAACAAAATCATGATAAAGGTTTCTAAGAACAAACTCCCATCTAGTTAGATTGACTTTTTTCAGGGGTGAGTAGTATGTTACATGACTAGAAAATATATGTCTGTGAGCTTTAAGAAGGTGAAACGTGTGAGAATTGATACAAAAGTATAATAAACATCAACAAACCCATCCGTTAAAATTTTCTTTAACGGTGTGCTATGCATGCTTGAAGTACCTCATTTTTCATCACTCTTTTTTGATAAATAAGTATTCATCAAAAAGCGCAGAGGGCGCAACCCTAGTACACAGGAAGTATACGAAGACACACACCCCTTTAAAGTTTTCATAACTCTTTCTGATAGAAGTCAAATGTAGGACAGAGATTATGTGCACTTCGAGGAATAGACTATCTAATTAAATGTATTTGCATAGAAAAATTGATGAAAATTCTAATTGATTTTAATTGTGCTTTAGGAAGAGTTAGATGACATCATAAGGTATGGCTCAAAGGAGTTATTTGCGGATGAGAATGATGAAGCAGGAAAATCCCGCCAAATTCATTATGATGATGCTGCAATAGATAGGTAATCTCTTTTTAACTGTTTTTGACTCAATTGATAGTGGTTAACTATTTGAGCTCCAAATTTTTGTTTGTTGCATTTTTTTTTTCTTTTAATAGATTACTTGATCGTGAACAAGTTCGAGACGAAGAGGCTACAGTGGATGATGACGAGGAAGATGGGTTTTTAAAGGCCTTTAAGGTTTTATTTTTTTTATATTATTCTGTGCATTTTTATTTATGTGCTTCTAGTGATTTAAGATGCACTTTATTTATTTTCCATATATTAGCATACTTGATCTCGTGTTTATACTCATTTATCTGATGGTGTAACCCAATTTTCATTAATTTTATATAAAAAAAAAAATTGGGGAGTTTTTTTTTGGCGAGGAAAGGTGACATTTGCCTTTTAGAGGAAGTCAATCAGCCTAGTGTGCTCAAGCAAGATGTCAAATGTGGACATGAATTAGGTTATACTTGTTTTACTGTCATGCATAAATGAGACCTTATTTTGGATGAAATTGTGCGATTCTATGGTGAAATTAAAAAAGCTGAACCGTAGAGCATTTTATTGTTGTAGCTTCTGCTGTCCTATTTCAGAGCCCTGTAGAATCCCAAATATTAAGACATCCCTGTGCCAAATCTGTCTAGGTTCTCTTTGAATGTGCTTTTGTCATTACATGCATCTTAAAAGAGCTTCTCGTTATTCTGAGCATAATCTTTATTGGGACCTCTTTAACTATTCTCTCATAATTTTGGAACATCTTTCTATATTTTAGTTCACATCTGTTCCTTGTGGTCTCATCAAACAAATTTAGTCCACATTTTCTTGATAAGAGAAAATTGCTAAACCAACTTGTACAAGAGCATTATCATTTATGACTAGTAGTTAAAGTTGCATTTCAGTTGACTGGTAACATAGTGCCTAAATTGGATGGTCTCCTATTTCTCTATCAAATTGTTTTGCATGAGCTATAGTTCTTGAAGAATTTTGATTTCCTTTTGGTTCCTCTATTGTTTCTTTGCCTCCATAGTTATGTATGTTATATCATGTTTAACTTAAACTGTTTTTATGGATTGCTTTAGCTCTTTTGTTTTGTTTTTTGTCTCTTTTTTTTTAATAAGTAATTGAAATTCATTAAACGCGTAGATTGCCACAACCCTAGTACCTTTGTTTCTTTTAACCAAGCTAAATGTATATTGTGACTTACTGATGTAGCATAACTTGACAAAAATATTAGGGATTACCTATCAGGACCCGCTTGGAAGTGGCCTCCCCGTATCGGATTTTAATAGAACAATCTCCGGTACACATAAACCATCCAACTTAAGTGTAAAATAAAGTAACAACGCTTTATGTAAGATATAACTCATTGTTCATAGTAGTCTCAGTCCTCCTTTACCTCCTTTGTGCGTTACATCCCTGAGTTGCCCTCCTTATAGACCTAAAATTACTAAAATGTATAAATCTTACTAATTATATACTTACTCGATTCAAAAGATGAGAATTGCTATATAGTACACTCTATCCCACTGGATTGATGTAGCAGTGCCCATCAGCCCCTTTGATTCTTTTTTTTTTTTTTTTCCTAACAAGGGTTGATCCAAAGACCGATAGACACTACCACATCAGCCTAATGTGATAGGGGTGTAGTATATAGCATTTCTCTTAAAAGATATTGAAAATCCTTAATAGTTTTAAAGTTCAAATGTAACACACTTTAGAATTTGCAACCTTAGTATTCCTTCTATATTTCTAGAAGTGAAGGACAATATTATAAAAACGACCAGTTATTTTTTGACAAGTTGACTACTTCATATTGTCTCTTCTCAGAAATATTATGTCTTTTGGCAAGAGGTATAATTTGTTGTAGCGCAGGGGTGCACAAAATACATCAGCCAATTGCTCTTTCCTGATAGCTTAGAGTACCAAAATTTGGATTTTCATGATTTACCGTATAATGGTTGGGGGATAGAGACAGTAATTTTAGAGTAATACTTTGAGTGATTGTGTGCTTATAAATTCATATTCTCTGCCTTAGTAATTTCCTTCCATGCGATTTAGTCATATGGAACCGCATACTAAACACTGGTATACAATAGGTCACCGAGCCATGGTACTGTTTTGCCATGTTTTATATATTGGGGTTGCCCACTGAAACATGTAGAATGCTGGTAGCTCATCCATACCTGCTCCAATAGTAATAGCTGGACTGAAAATGCCCCTAGTCCTTTTGGGCTTTCTTATTTTCCTTGGATTGGTATTCATTTTGGGCATTTGCATAATTGCACCTTTAGTTCATGACACTTGAAAAAGTTACATGAACACTTCTGACGACAAAAAATGAAATAAGATGAAGCGTGACTTTTCCAATCTCTTGGTATGGAGTTGTGGTTACTCTATGCCAGATTTGGACTTGTACATGTGGACTGCCTACTCTCATCTTTTGAAGCATAATCAAATTTCCACTAGTAGAATTGTTGTCATATATGGGCTAGTTGATGAGTTCAAATATCACCTAGTAAACTGGTCCAAGGTTTCTTCTTCAATCTCTGAAGGAGAGCTGGGGATCCATAACTTGTTGTTCAATTGAGTTCTCTTAGGGAAATGGCTATGGCGCTATGCACATGAGAGAAAAGCTTGGTGGAGAGTGGTGGTTGACTCTAAATTTGGCAGTTCATGGGGTGGGTGGTGTTTGATGAGCCCCTTGGGACGCATGGGGTGGGTTTATAGAAGAATATTATGAGAGGCTGGGGGAATTTCTCTAGCCATACCAAATTTGAGGACCGTGAGAAGACTTTGGAGGAGCCTAAGTCTTTATTTTTCTATACTTTGTATCTATAGACAACAAATTTTGTTTCTCCTTTGGTGATTAGCTATCATTTTTTTTTGATAAGTAAATGTAATATATAGCAAAAGCGCAAAGGGGCGCAACCCACTTACACGGAAGGTATAAATAGAGAGCGCCTAAGAGGGAGAGAAATGAAAAAGAAAATCAGAAAAGCTAATCTCTAAAGGAGTTAGCCAAGCGGCCGTCCAAGAGTAAAGAGTAAAGAGGAAAAAATGGGTCAATTCCTCTATAGTCCTAGTGGAATTATCAAAACATCTAGCATTTCTTTCATTCCAAATACACCACATAAGACACAGAGGAATTATCTTCCACACAACCGCGCTACGGGATCGTCCTCCCGACCACCAACTATCGAACAAGTCTCTCACCCTGCAAGGCATGACCCAATGCAAGCCAAACCGAATAAAAATCGAATGCCAAAGAGCACTTGCGAGCTCACAGTGGAGAAGAAGATGATCGACTGTCTCTCCAGACTTCTTTGGTGATTAGCTATCATGACTTCCTTGTTCTCTTTTCTCTTTCTAATTAGGTGTTTTTTTATATATACTTTCTGTGTACTTGGGAGCTCCAAACGCTTTTTATGATATCTCAATTACTTATATATATAAAGAATCTGTAATCATCATGTGATTTTTTGTGAAAGGGCTTTGTCTAACAGCATAGGATTTTTTCATTGTCATATTCTCTGCTTCTTTCTTGCTTTATGGTTTTCTAGTAAATTTTGTAAATGTTATATTCTGTAGGTGGCAAATTTTGAATATATTGAGGAAGCAGAGGCTGTTGCGGCGGAGGAAGCACAGAAGTCTGCAGTGGAGAATAAACCTACCGCGAACAATACAGAAAAATTAAATTACTGGGAAGAGTTGTTAAGAGACAGCTATGAAGTGCATAAAGTTGAAGAGTTCAATGCTTTGGGAAAAGGCAAGAGAAGCCGGAAGCAGGTATTGCATTTTAGTTTTTATGGCATTGATTAAAATTACTTTGGCCCTCATTGTCAATGATATAAGTTGTCTTGGAATGCTACAATGCTGTATTTGCATACACACAGACACATATTCCTGAAAGGCTTTTGTTCGTTGAAGATGTCAAATGATCAGTAGATGATTATGTTTTCTTATGGGAGAATGTTTTCATCTTTGTTGTTTTACATTTGCGTACTATAAAATTCCAATTTGCAGTCAGGCATATTCTTTAGGTTTAAATGGATTGATTAATATTTTATTAACCTCCTAGTTAGATATAAAACACTTTTTAAGTCTCTGTAGAGCATCAATTAGGCCTAGTGGGAAGGCTCTACATATCTATAGTTTGAAACTTGCTACTAACATATTTAGCAACTTTTACCAATAATAATAATAATAATAATAATAATAATAATAATAAAAACACTTCTAAGACTCATTCTCCATGAAAGTGGGATTAAACATGTGTAATCGGAATTTTGTTCAGATGGTATCTGTTGAAGAAGATGACCTAGCTGGTTTGGAAGATGTAAGCTCTGACGGCGAGGATGATAACTACGAAGCTGAGCTGACTGATAGTGAAACCACTATAACTGGAGCTCCGCCTGTGAGAAAGCCTTATAAAAAGAAAGCTCGTGGTATATTTTCTTTGTCATATTGTTCAATAAATTAATTAAAATAATTTGGTCAGCACGAGTTGATTATAGTGCCTCTTTCCTATGAATTCTCTTACAGTGGATGGTTCTGAGCCACTTCCATTGATGGAAGGCGAAGGGAGATCATTTAGGGTACTGGGTTTCAATCAAAATCAGAGGGCAGCGTTTGTGCAAATTTTGATGAGGTTTTCTCTGTCATTTGTAATCTTTGGTTCAGTAACCTATGCTTGTTAGATTTATCTTCCACTCTCTTTCTCTTCGTGTGAGTATGTGCGTGTGTGTGTGCCTGTGTGTGCAGAGACACATGCATGCATGTATTAGGCATTTTAATTTGTGGAATGAATGGGATATGTTGTTGAAAGGAACTGAAATTTCAGTGGACACTATATAGAAGTTCTTTCTCTTTTAGTTTTGCCTATGTTAGCAGCTAGTCTTATCTTGAATTATTTGCAGGTTTGGGGTTGGGGATTTTGACTGGAAGGAGTTTACATCTCGCATGAAGCAGAAGACCTATGAAGAAATAAAAGAGTATTCTCTTTAGCCTCTGCTTCATATTGGAATCTTTTGTAATCGTACCATTATAAATGTCATTGAACCTTGATGATGCCATAGTCTTCGTCATTTTATTTGTCAATAAGTGAAAACATTTTATGTTTTTTCTCTTCTGGGTTCGATGATCTCTGTGCACATGTGCTTTATGATTTTTAATGTATGCTCTTATTTTTCATAGCATTTATTAAAATGATTATCTCATTTTGCAATATATTTTTTTTGGTTTTGTTTGACTGTGAATTTGATTACTTTTTTTTAGTTATGCAAAATGTTTTTGGATTAAATCAATAAGGGGCATTTGATGTGTTAAGTGTTTCAATTTGTTTTGCTGTACTATATTGTTAAATCTTACAATATAGTACAGCATAACCAATTGCAATCCTACAATTTAGTACGGCATAACAAATTGACAAAGGCTAGATAGATTGTGTTCTTTCCATTTTACCCAAATTGCAATTGTATCAAATTGACACATTGCAAAATACTGTGTATTACATTTCATATGCAGTAAAATAATGAGGAGATTGTCTACTGAGCCTGCAATTTTTCTACAACACTTCCTAACATTTTTCTTGCTGCATGATGTAAAGCAATCATTTGAAGCTAAAAGAAATGTCTTATTTCTTTTTATATAAAATTTACTTCTATGATGTAAATGCAGATCGGTTTGTCTTGTAAATTTATTTTTTGACATTTTATCACACTGGCAAAAAGTTCTGTTGAATTGAACACAAAATTTATCCCAAACTGTGGTCTGTGCCTATGTGTACATGTATGTATGTGTGTATTCATATGAATGCATGTATTTTCTGGATCTAAGTGTGTGTGTGTGCCTGCACGCCTGTGCGTATTGCTATACATGCACACAGTAATTATATTTAATTGGAATCATGATGCATGATATATTGTGTGTGTGTTGTTTGTGTTCTCTTTCCATTTTCTATCCTGTGGATTTGGTATGTTGATATAGTTATTTCTCTTTAATTCAGTTATGGGACTCTTTTCTTGTCTCACATTGCTGAAGATATGACGGACTCCCCTAACTTTTCAGGTGATAAAAACCTGCTAATTTCTTGTTTTCTTTTCCTTTATGTCCGTTCCTTTCTCTGCTTTTTGACTAAAATTTTTGTTCCTAATCGTCTTGGTTATAGATGGTGTTCCAAAAGAAGGACTCAGAATACAAGATGTACTTGTTAGGATTGCAGTTCTGCTTCTAATAAGGGACAAAGTAAGTTACATAAAAAAACATTGCCATGAGTTTAGTTGCTTTCCATTGTCATATATTTAAGATTTTTTCCTGCCTTTTAAATTTAAATCCCTAATTTGTTGATTTTGTTGTTTTGACGAACTTAGGGTAAACATTTTAGGGACCTTCATGTATGACTCAACCAAGTGATGGATGTATTTTTCCCCTCTGTTTTGTCTTATCTCTGAAGTGGTCATTATGTAATGAGTGCGTGGATCTCCTAGGCATAGGCCTGGGATTCGTAAATTTACATTATGCAAGTTGAAGGATTGATTAAATTTTAATTATTTTCTAACTTATCTAGATTATTTAAGGTACAACAACTCTTGACAAAGTCATTTGCGAGCCTAGAGATTGGTGGGTTCTGGTGGCACCTCATCCATACGTGTGAGAGAATAGGGTTTGGAGAAGTAACAATTGAACTTTAACTTGGATAGGTCTATCTTATGGATCTCAGGGGGGGGGGGGGTTTGGGTGTGTATGTGTATTCAGGGTGATCCATATTTTGACTATTACAGTCTGATGAAGTTGGCCAGAATTCTAAGTTAGAAGTTATAAGAAGACTTTGGATCCATAGATTTTAACCTGGGCAGGAACGAAGATGGAAAGGACCAAATGTAATTTTATTAGGAATTGGAAAGCAGAAATGAGGAAATTGTTCAATTGATGATAAGAGGAACCCAAAAAGTGACCATATTGTTATCCTGGATCGATTCTTCATGTGGGAGGGTAGATTGTGGATGATGTAATCCAAATATTAACTAGATCTAGATTTAGTGAAGATGTGAATGCTGTGAGTCTGTATGACTCTAGAGCATCTATCAAATTAAAGGAAGATCCTACCTCATGTTGGGACTTGGGAGACAATCAATTTTTTTTATTTTTTATTTAATATATAAAATATACATTGCTATTCATAAAGCTTATCTTTCAATTCTCTATAATTATTGAGGCTAAATTAATTTTTCATTTTCCCTCCTTTTGGGTGTAATGGTAGGTGAAGTTTTCACCAGAAAATCCAGGCTCTCCACTTTTCACAGAAGACATTGTATCACGCTACCCAGGGTTGAAGGGTGGAAAATTTTGGAAGGAAGACCATGATTTATTATTACTGCGTGCTGTACTGAAGTATGTGTCTGACATTAGTTTATATGTTAAAACATTTGTCAGCATAGTAATTGCAAGTCTTTTTTCACTTTTATGTTAGACTGCTTTTGTCCTTCATTCATAATATGTCCATGAATGAATGATAAGAAGCATTACATCTACATATATAAAAACAAATGTGGTTTATATTCTGATGTGTTTGTGTATACTCCTTCCTACTTAAAAAGGGGTAGAGGATAAGATCATAAGTTCAAATCCTATTGCATGAGTTGTTTTTCCTATAAGAAAAATGCTTCTAGTATTTGGAGGGAAAAGAATGATTAACGTTTTAAGAACTGTGAGAGGACATTGGATGAGTTTATAATCTTTTTTCTTCTATCCTTTTTATCTTTGAACAACAGCATTTGTATCCCAACAAGGGGTAGAGGATAAGATCATAAGTTCAAATCCTATTGCATGAGTTTTTCCTAGAAAAAAAAATGCTTCAAGTTTTGAGGATCAGAAGAGGACGTTAATTTTTATCTCTGAACAACGGCATTTGTATCCCCTTTAGTGCTTAATTTTCATGAGTTCCTTGTTCTTTGTTCTCCTTTTAGCTAAATACTTTTTGTGTACCTGAGGTACCTTAAGCTTCTAGTTATGGGAGTTATTGAACCATTGAAATTTCAACCATGTTTCAGACTTCTTTCATGTGCACTCTACTTGACTTTTGCTACTGAAAGTAGATTCGCAGCCACGTGTGCTCAAGCATGGTGAACTTGATTATGATTCAAACTAGGATTGGCCTAGAAAGGGAGGTATTAGATGGAAAAAGCTGTATTGCATGTATCATGTGTTTGTGCATGATCTTAAACCAATTTACTTTCGTCAGACCATGAAACATGAGTGGGCTGTGGCTGGTCTGCTTACATTAAATGTGATTGGGCATTGGTTCAAAGGTTCCGTTTAATACACAAATGCATATGCACATGCACTCACACGGAAGCACATGAGAGACATGTATGTGGGTGTAAGAGTGTGTAGTGTTATCTGTGTGTTTGTGTGGTTGGGGATGTGGTGTTTGATACTGCAACTGCTTTGACTAGCTGATTGTGAGATTAATAGTTTTGTTATTTGACAATGCTCAGCTCATAAAGATGTTTGTTTAGTTAGTTATTATTTACTAACCCATTCCTTATTGCTTCCATGAAAGGCATGGGTATGGAAGATGGCAAGCTATTGTTGATGACAAAGAACTGAGGATTCAGGAGGTGATCTGTCAAGAGTTAAATCTCCCCATCATAAATCTACCTGTCCCAGGACAAGCTGCTGCTCAAGCACAAAACGGTACAAATACAGCTAATGTAGAAGCACCTGTCACCCAGTTAAGGGAAAATGGTGGTGCGAATGATATAGCAACCGATGTTGCACAGGGAACTACTGATGCTGCAAACCAAGCACGGGTATATCAAGACCCTTCCATACTATTTCACTTCAGAGATATGCAGAGAAGACAGGTTGAGTTTATTAAGAAAAGGGTGCTTCTCTTGGAAAAAGGGCTCAATGCAGAGTACCAGAAAGAATACTTTGTAAGTTTAATTATATTTCCTGGCACCTGCATATTGGTTCACTCTCTGTATCTTGTAGAAGTCTCGAGGGAAATAGCCTAAAGTATTATTACCTCAGTACAAGTGACTTCAATCACAATATTTCTTATGGTGACTGGTGTCACACATTGTTGCCCATTTACCAATGAGCTTAGTTCAAATGGTACTTCTTGCCTTTGTAGCAAGGTGGGTTCAAGTTCCACCGAGTGCATGTGTAATTTACCAATTAAAAAATAGATAAAAATAAATAAAAATAAAGGACGTTGCGTATGGTTGTGAGCAAGGATACTATGCTTCAATCCAGGGTTGGGACACAGAAGGAAATTGCTAAGTAGGACCAAACCAAAGCAACCAAACTAAGAAGGGCCGTTAGCCTTGGTTAATTATCTGTCTAGATATCTCCTCTCCCTTTGGGTGCAGGAGAACCTGTTAATTATCTGTCATTTTACCTCACTGTATAGGATCGTCATGCAAGCTCTGTAGTTAAATGGAGTTACTGAGACATGTAGGTAGCTCCACCTGCTGATTCACTATCTGCAAAGTTATCATTTGAAATCCATCATTTCTTATTTAAGCAGTACTTTTTCCCTGATTCCTTGTTGTGTTGTACACATCTCCTTTAGCTGGTTTACTGTATTGTGGTGCCACAATCTGAAATATTTCTTGTAGCCTGGACTGTATGATTTTGAATCTGTAAGAGCCTGTTTGGGATTGCGTTTGAGAAATAGAGCTTTTAAGTCAAAAAGAGCTTTTGGGCAAAAGCTTCATTTTAAAAAAAAAGTGCATTTTAGCCATTTTTAGGCTTCTTGGACATTCAAAAGCGCTTTTAATTTTTTTACCAAACGAATACTTTTTTTTTTTAAAACGGACTTTTTGAGTGTCAAAAACACTTTTAGGCTTCTCAAATGCAATCCCAAACAGGCCATAAGTCACTGGTTTTGGTAACCCTATGGTTCTGATATCCTTGATCATTTGGAGATTGGGCTTTAAATACATGGTCATCATTGCAAGACTGAGAATGATTCTATGTGGCAGATTTTACTGTAATTTTACGTATATAACTTGTGTAGTCATCACTTGTGATGAAATGGCAGTTGTCTTGCTTCTGGACTCAGTTCTTGTTTTCCTTGATGGTGTTCTCAGGGTGACATGAAGTCAAACGAGATTGCAAGGGAAGAGCCTGAAAATGAACCTAAGGTTGCAAATGTGCCAAGTCCTAGCTCCGTGGAGGTTGATACCCAAGTGGTTGATCCGTTGCCTCAAGTAGAAACAATTTGTAAGTGTTGAGTTTATCTATTGAATGATTGCCTGCCTAGTTGATTTAGAAAAAAAGTTTATATACATCTTATTGCTTCCTTTTTCTTTTTGTCCTCTTTTCTAGTCTAACTTTATTTCTTGGGTCCGTAGTTGCCTTGCCATGGATTTCAAGACTTGAAATTCATGTATCATGTTGATCTGCTGAGCAAAGATTTTTAGATAATCTGAAACTTCTGGTGGATTCTCCTCTAAAACTTGATTTTGTGCATGTTGGAGAATTAGTAGTCTCGGCAAGTCTCAAAGGCATATATTAATTCGGAACTTTGAACTACTCAGTTAAGGATGATTTATGGATTTATTTATTTTAAATTTTTTTGGTTGCATAACTTAAGGAGTAACTGGAGAGAAATTGAAATCACAATGGTAGCTCCTGGTTTTTGGTCTCTAGATGGGATGGGCTGCTTACCCTTTTTCCAAGGATGTAGGTGTGAGGAGTTATCCTTTGAAAATGTCTCTCGTCTTTTTATAGAGCTGATGATGAGGATGCTTCGATAGTTAATTACCTAGTGGCTTTGTATGGTGATTTAACAGAGCCTTAGTTTCAATATGGCCTTTTCTGATTAGGAGCTGTCCTTGTTTGGCAAGTGTTTCATAGAACTGTGTGAAGGTTTGTGAAATTTAGTGTATAATTTTGAAGTTATTCGGAAGTTATCAATAATATGAATAATTTATAGTTTTTTTTCGTCATGCATGAAAGGGTTTTTCTTATAGAAGATATACTAGAGAATTGCCACAGGAATTTTTTCTTTTTTTTCATTGGTGGATACCAAATTCAACAGTAAAACAATTGTAACCGAGGAGTTGCATATACTGATCAATTATCATCATATCACCATAAGATGTCTCGTTTCTGCTATTGGTTGCCCTCCCCCCCCTCTCTTTTTTTGACATGTCTACATGTCTACACAAGAGGAGAGGGATGGGATTCAAACTAGTAATCTCCGCTTCACGAGGCGTGGTCCCTACCTGATTGAACTACCCCTTGGAGACTTGGTTGGTGTCTTGATCTGCTTGATGGTGACTAATATTGTGCCTGTGCAGCTGCAGAAGAAATTTCTGCTGCAGTTTGTGATGATGACCCGGAACGAGTGGAACTGCCTCGGCTCTACAATGAGGTAAATCCTTGAGTTAATGCATACCATGAAAGAGATCCTGGTAGCCAACAGATCCTTTATTGTGTGTTCGATATTACTGGCAGATGTGCAAGGTTGTGGAGGAAAATACCCAGGAATCAGTTCCAACATCCTCAGCAAACCAATCCGTGACAAAGAACCTCCTTCCATTGGAAACCATTTCTGAAGACGTAAACCGCATTCTCTCTCCTGGGCAGACAAAGCCTCCCACTTCGGAAGAGCCGATAACGAATATAAGTCAACAATCACAAGCTGAATCAGAGGTCGATGTTTCAATAACCGCATCTCCATCTGCCCATCAAGATGACCACGGCCCTGCTTCCATGGCAGAAACTGAGATGATGGACATTGAAATAGAGTCTGAACCTCTAAAGGAAAGCAGCAAGTTAACAAACTCGGATCCAGCAAAAGCAGAGAGTGAATCACCTTGTAATGTTGAAGCTTCTATGGATCCATGCCCACCTCAGGTGCCAGAAGGCACAAATTTGCCTGTTATAACTGAAGATGATGTGGAGATGGATGAAAGGAAGGATGATACTCCATCTAATGGAAGCACACAGAAATCAGAGCAGGGGGTCATTGTTTTAGATGACTAAAAACATATATCTAAGTTTACTGAGCCTCCTATTCATACACATTTTCGTTAGTCTTTGTTCTCTCTAACAATCACAGCAACAGTCTTCACCCCCAAAAGAAAAAAGAAGAAAAAAAAATTATTGATTGACAGGAATTTCTTTAGCAACTTTTATAATTTCTTGGTTTCAACTTCCCACTGGGAGAATTGCTGGTAAGAATTGATTGCAAAATGCTGGGACTTTTGCATCTTGTATTGCCTGAGGACTTTCTGGGGATGGAGGGATTAACGAGTATGTACTTTGTTTCATTGAAAAATAATGATGAATTATAAACGTGCATAAACTTTTGGATTTGATGCATTTTTTGTTTGTTTGTAAGAAGTAATACAACCAAACCGAAAGAAACAGAAGGGAAAAGAGCAGCAGCTGAAATTTGTACTTGTATAAATTTTCCGTGATTTCTTCTCAGCAACTTGAAACCTTTCGCTCCTCTTTGTAACTTTTGTAGCTTTCTCCTGAAACCTTTTTGCTCTCCATCAGTGAAGCAAACGGGAGGGAGAAGCTGACCCCTCCCTCCTCCTCTCTCCCTTCTCTGCCTTTCCTTCTCTTGTGGGAAGAAGGAAGTTAGGTTTATTGTCGCCGGCTCACCTTTGTCACATGCGTGTCCTTTTCGTCTCTTCACTGGACTGCTGTAGTCAGCCAATTGCTTCACTGGCGTCGTCTTCTTCGATGGTTTTCGTTTTCAGTTCGTTCTTTTGAGAGTTCATCCTAATGTCTTTCCTCAATAAAGCGGGAATGGTTCTCTTTTGATTGGAATTGTTGCTGAGTATGCTTTTTTGTTTCATCGGCCAACTATTTCAAAAAGGTAATCGGTTAGGTCTAATTTTGAGACAAATCTTTCTTCAACTATGCACAAGTAAAAAAAAACATAATGCGTTGGATTAACTACGCTATCGCATTAAAATTCTTATTTCTTGAGGAATTCGGCAAAACAGGGAGGCTTAAGCTTTGGTAAAGAGATAATTACGTTATATTGAAGATTGCCAAAGCTTTATCGCTACACCGTCTATAGGAGATGAAGAATATCTTAATGTTATCAACTAGTTGGAAGGATGAGATGATTTGGCATACCTTCATGTAGATTGATATTTAGATGAGTTTGAAGTAGGATCTACCTGATCTTGAATCTTCATGGTACAAGATAGAGAGTCTATGAATCGAACAGTTTCTCTTTTATAGAGGAACGAGGAAGAAAACAACAAACAATAAAACATTTTTATTTTTCACAAAAAAAATAACTTGAATTATTGTTTCTACCTAGTTACAGAATCTTTGCTTTTTAGGAAAGGGTCATAAAAAGACCGACACAAATTTGGATAATTTAACAGAATGGATAATTTCATTTGACAGGAAAATAATCATTAATTGATAAAATTGTAAGTTAATTAGTTGCAATCACTGCCATCATCACAATCGATAATTTAATTATAAGCATATGGATGCAATTGTTTATGCAGAGTATGCATAACAATGATCACATCATAATCCATTAATCTAGAGATTAAATATTTCATTTCGACAAATGAAGGTATAACCATCCAAATTCAACCTAATTTTAAACATTTGTGCCGACTTTCACAGTTGAAAAGATGAGTAGTCATGAGGTCATAGGTGGACCCTCTCTCCTCTTCTCACTCCACCAATTTGGCCATATTATATGCATCGATCCCTTCAAAATGGTCCTCTAAGTACTGTGAAGAGGCAGGAAGGTTTTCCATATTATTCTATTTTTGTAATTTTTATTTTTATTTTGAACATTTAAGTTGAAACAAAGAAGACCATGTTTTGTAATTCATCCAAAAAAATAAAAATAAAAATATAAAAGACACATAGTAAAAGACTCTCTCATGTTTGTGTTTGATCACATTTTCTATTGTTTTTTCTTCGAGTAACGTTAGAATTTACATTTTTATTTTACAGTTATCCCATAATGCTAATGTAGTAGTCTCAACTAATCTTAGATTAGTTCTAACTAAAAAATAAAAAAATAATTAAGGGTTGGTTGGGACTTACACATCAACACTGTGAAATAATTGTAAGATAAAAATATGGTATATAATATTGCTTTACTTTTTCTTTTACTATGTCATGTATACATATATAGTTGCATGAATGGAAAAATCTACCACACCCATGTTGAAAAACTAATTCATGAAAATATGAGTAAGAAAAACATGCCCAAAATTACAATATGAGTAATTAAAAAAAAAAAAAGAAAAAAAAAAGCGATGAATATTATATATATGTTCATGCATTTAACATGTATACATAACCAAGCATAATACGAAAAAGATGAGAATAATTCCGATGGAACTCAATTAAGGAATATATATTTGATAGTACGAAAAGCAAAGTTTAATTTTTTTTATTGAAAAAAATTAATTATTTGCGCAAGAATGAGAATAAGTGCCCATCTCGTCGTTTGACATATACAAGGAATTTTTTTTTGACGTAAAGCAAAATACTTTTTGAATTGGTTTCAATACTTGGCTCTTGAAGTATATATTGATAATTAACTATGAGCTCTAAGTGACTAACCTCACAAGGATTCAACATCACGTCTTCTAAAAAAACTCTTTTGTTTTTCACACACTTACAAAAGGCTCTCAAAAGTGAAGACGCATATAGAATGATCGTGGCTTACAAACCTATTTATAGAGGTCTCAAAAATAGGCTCGAAAACCCGTCAAGGGTTTTTTTTTTTTTTTTTTTGTGTGTGTGTGTGTGTGTGTTGATAGTCGACCGGTCGGGCCTCATCGGTCAACCCCACGTAGACCGAACCATTTTGTGCTCTATTTTCATCCCCTTCGGTTGACCTATCTTTGATCACGACTTCGACTGATGCTCTCTATACCAACCCTAATGAGTTGGGTTGACTGCAAAGGTACCCTGATATCGAGTGGAACAAAAAAAGAAAATGGCAACTTATTAATGCATGATGTGACATTCCAGAAAGTTAGTTTCATATTAAGCAAGTAAATTATAAAGATGTTCATGAGTGCTAAGTCTTACATTGACTATTTACTACGTAAAACTGAGTTTTATAAGTGAGTTTAATGAATTCTAATTATTATTCAAGTCCTTTCGGAGTAAGAAAATGTTTACCATTGACACATGCGTTATCGGAATTCAGAAAGATATATCAGCCAATAATTTGGAAATTCTTTCGTTATATGTACACGTACGAGTGATGAGACATTGACAATTATTTTATATATACCATGCTACGCATGCAAATTTGTTGTTCACATTAACATGAATGTGAGGCTGCGAATGTGAATGAATATCTCAAATAAAAAAAGCTGCAAGCACTTTAGAAGTGGTGGAAAAGAACAAATTCCTTTGATATATATATATATATACACAATGACACAAATAATAATAGCTATATATATATATATATATATATATATATATATAGTAGTAGATATAGATATGGTAGAAAACCTGCAGGCACTGCCAAAAGGAGGAGTGGTTTTTGTATAGTTATAAAGAATGTGAGCCTGGGGAAAAAGGGTGGATGAGAGAAGGTGAAGAAAAAAGAGGGAGACCTGGAAATAAGGCAAATGCTGGGAAAGTTAGAGACAAGAAGAGACAAGTCTGGGCTTCAACTGCACGCATGCTTCTGCTACAAACAGCAACTTCCCAGACCCCCTCCCCTCTCCCTCCGTCTATCAGATATGCCAACCTGTCTTTCCAACAGGCTTGAGCCCCACATCTCTTTGTTTGCCACAAATCAACCAGTACTCTACTTCTTTCTCTTAAAGAAAAGCAAAAAAAAAAAGAAAAAAAAAACAAAACAAAAGTTTTCTTTGTTGCCTTTGTTTGTGATTGTTTTCTGATCTCCAAGTTATAGTAATGCAAGTGTATAGAATCTTGTTGAATACTTGAAACTTGAAACCAACAAACAAAAGCTCATCGAGTATTGTGGGCCTTTTTTGATCATCATTTTCCTTATCCTACTCCCTTGGAAAATGTCCAAACAGCATTTACCACAACAATCATATAGTGCATGCCCACTTCTACTGGTGCTCACAGAGTCCCCTTTTGTCACTCAGCAAACCCTCCCCAGGCTGGCTTTTCAGTCAAATAATTGTATCATATTTACTATGTTAAATCATCACCTGTTTTAAAAGCTTAAATTGATAAAAAATGACTATCTGGCTGACCTTGTTCATCACGAGAAAAACTTCTCCAATATTCCTATTGGCCGGGATAATTAATTAAGCGACATTAACCTAAGATCATGTTATCTTTGAGATTTCTTTTTCAAATTTCAAATTTCAATTTAGCATGTGATCAATGTGATTGTAGTTTGTAGGGAAAACAAAGGAGTAATTTATCATGTTGGATGTGACAAGCTAGCCCACATACTCTACCTAATAGAAGTTTTAAGGGATTTACAATGAATATAAGTGTCAAATAATTGCTTCAAGACCAGCTGTCACCTGAAAACAAGGAGTTTAAGGTATCTATATATCTACTATAAGCTTGAAATCTTCTCAATCTACAGAACATAATGCTGTTGATCATAAACAGTTATCTTTGTTTGTTTTTTAGACAAGAAACAGTAAGTTTATCTTGTAACTTCTATTTATAGAATTTTTATAAATGAATTGAACTGAACTGAAGAGTCAAAGTTACGGCATGGCATGTGAAAATTAATCAGAAACAAATAAAGAAAAGTGATACGCTTAAACCGCTTAAGATAAGCGGTGATTTATTCAGACTTGGTGATTGGACGATAGAATACTGTCCGACACCAAGAAGATGTGTGGGGCTAAGGATGGATGGATGGATGATGATGATCTCCAAGAGTTTTGACACCATTGATAGGTATTAGGTCATTGTCAATCCTTCAAGTGCGAGCCAGATCATAGAGAGTCGCCGACCCACGGGGAATCCTTGTCATACCAAAACAGTGCCATGCAAAGGCATTTAGTAATAAAAAAGATGCATTAAAAACCATTGTTTTATGGCAAAAACACGTTAAACAAATCCAAAGAGAGAGAGAGAGAGAGAGAGAGAGAGAGAGAGATAGATAGGTTAGCTCCTAGGAGCGTTAGCTTACCTTTCTCTTTATATTCACAAACACCCTTCTCAATTCTCTCACATTAAGCAAGAAAGAGACAACAGAAAACAAAACCACAACATTTTCATGGCAACCCAACATGAAAATTATCAAACAGTTTCTGTTACAAAGACAGTTTCTGTGCTTCCAAAATCACTTCACCTCCTGCACCCCCAGAAAATCCTGAGCCTTTCAAACTTGGACAGACAGTGTCCTCATCTTATGTACTTGGTCTTCTTTTACAAACCATCTCCTGCTTACAAAAACCTGTCGCTTAATTTGGTCTTCAGCAGCTTGAAATCTGGCTTGGAGGAGACCTTGCTGACATGGTATCCTGCAGCAGGCAGGTTGTGCCCTAATCAAGGCAATGGAAAGCTGGACCTCTGGTGCAACAATGATGGTGCAGTTTTAGTTGAGGCTGTGACACATGTTAAGATCTCAGAGCTTGGAGACCTCTCTCAGTACAATAACTTCTTTGAGAAATTGGTTTACAAGCCTGTTTTTGATGGGAACTTCTCCAAGATGCCTCTAGTTGTTGCTCAGGTACTGAGAATTCTTTAAGCCTGGCCTGTATATATATATATATATATATCCAAAAATTATTTACAAAATAATAAATTTCCTTCCAAAAACTAATCATTCCCTTAGTTTTCCAAGTTTTGGGAAAAAGGGTAATTCTATTTAGTAGAGTACTATATAACTTTGATACAATTGAGATGAAAATCAACCTTTAAATCAGTAAGGAAGCTTGTAAAGAAAAAGCAAAAATTTACTAGTAAATATCATTTGTCTTTGGGAAATGATTTCATTTTTCCATATATTGTACGTTTCTTCAACACTCTTACATAGGTCACTAAATGATGAATATATAGTTATCCTATCCATGGCAGTAAGAATTCATTAGGGTTCTCGTTTATATATCTCTATTGAATTCATTTTTAACATATATTTTCGATATAATTTATCCATGTTTTCTACCTAACACTCTTCCAAAACAAGCAATTATACAAATCGTTTGCTCCATGCCCGTTGGGGACATACTTCCTTAAAGAAAGAAAAAAAAATAAAAATAAAAAAACACCCTAAACATAAGTAATTTTCATAAAAAAATATGGATTTGTCAACTGACTCTATGATTGAAGATCATAAACACATAAAAAAAAAGTGATTTTCTACATGGTATATATATATAGGTTTTTGTTTTTTGTTTAATAGTAAGTTGTTTAATTAACATGAAGTGTAGGTCACCAAGTTTGGGTGTGGAGGGTACTCAATAGGGATAGGTGTGAGTCACTCGTTGTTTGATGGACCTGCCTCCTATGATTTCTTGTGCGCATGGGCTTCTAATTCTGCAATATTTATGAAAGGAAAAGGATCAGGTGTTGAGCTGCAAAAACCAGTGCATGAGAGAGGCAAATTGTTGGTGGGAAATTCTCTGCAGGCCCCAAATATTCTGACAATTACAAAATTATCCAAAAACTCAAACTCACCCACCAGGGCTGCAGCCATAGATCATCTATATCAGTTGATAATGCAAGCGGCTGCCAATCTTTCTGACGTGGGGTGCTCCAGTCAAAAAAGTTACCTTCTTAGGACCTTTCACCTCAGCAGTGCAATGATAGAAAGCTTGAAGAGGAAAGTTTCTGGTAAGAGGGGAGGTAGCTTTTCATGCTCATCATTTGAGGTGGTTGCTGCTCATCTGTGGAAGGTAAGTTTCTCAATTGGGTAAAATATTTTCCACCCTCTTCATTGTTTAGCCATGAATATGTATTGGATTTTTGAGTTCAATTCATATATAGTAGATCTTCAACCTGGTAAGCAGACAAAATGCTGAACATTCTTTAATGTCTGGAACTAGTTTAATTAACAAAGTGAAATCATGTTAGACCTGGAAAAGACAAACAAAGAAGGGCCCTAAGAGGATGGCAAAAAGAAAAAAGAAATAAAAAAAAAAAAAAAAAAAGCCATGAAACCAGCTAGTTGTCTAGTGAACATGTTAGGAAACCTACCTAGTTGTCTATTGTCAGCTTGATGGCAGCAGCTCTATGTACGACAAAAGTTGACCTCTCTCTCTCCTCTTAATTAGCAAATTATCATTGCTAATCAGATTAATTCATTTAGATAAAAACTTGGTGATGATATGCTCGATCAAAGTCTCTATGATTCCGGTTTGGATTTGGCTTAGGAGCTGTAAAAACTACAGTTAGTTTTTTCACCTGTCCATATTTAATTTTAAGTTTTTAATGAGAAAGTGAGAGAAAGCAGTGAAATTAAATATGAACAATTAAAAAAATTGTACTAACCACATAAATGAAACAAATTCTACTAGGATTGGCTTTTTTAATTTGTCATGTGTAAAAAATTTAGCTTTTACTACAAGTTTCTTTACAAACTGAACTAATTTAATTAGTTAGTGTCTGATTTGTCAACTATGCACTCTTAATCATTTTACCAATTATAAATTGTCGTGCCAATTTGTAATAATATTCAATCATTCATATATATATATCCAACTCAACAAATTTCCTCTCTATTTTAGCTTAAAAAAAATTATTTTTTTTCTTCTATTTTAGCTACCCACTTTTCAAAATACTTACATCTCACTCTCTATTTTAAATATCTACTTTATAATTATTTTATTTAAATATTTTTTTTTTTTCAAAGCACCTACATTCCAAAGTCATGTGCATGTCTTATCAAGAGTCAAATTTTTTATTTTATTTTTTGGGTGAGTTACAATGAATATTATAGCAGTTCACTATTTTTTGAGTTAAAAGCTACATGAATGTACGTAACTACATTTTTACCCAAATTTGCATCCCGACTAGCGGAGTGGGAAAGTGAATTTTGGATTTTATGATCACCTATACATATATTATAGGCCAATATATATAATTTAAGCTAATGATTGTGAATTCAGACAAGGACCAGGGCATTAGGGCTGGGGAAGGAAACAATGGTGTGCCTGCAATTTGCTGTGGACACAAGGAACAAGATAGTGCCGCCAATGCCAAAAGGTTTCAGTGGGAATGCTTATGTGCTTGCCTCTGTTGCTTTGACAGCAGGAGTATTGGAGGAAGAAAGCCATGAAAGCATAGTTGAGAAAATAAGGGAAGCCAAGAATTCTGTGAGCAATGACTATGTGAATGCATATGTTGAGGCACTTGAAGGGCCACAGGCTACTCTCCCCCCTCTAATGGAGCTAACCCTAGTTTCTGATTGGACCAGGATGCCATTTCACAAGATCTCATTCTTGCATGGAGAAGCAGCTTATGCATTTCCACTGGTTCCTCCAATCCCACATGTCGCCTACTTTATGCAGAGCCCTGCTGATAACAAGGCCATTGATGTGTGGATTGGGTTGCTTCCACAGGCCCTCAATTCCTTCTCTCACCACTTCCTAAATGGTGTGCAGTAAAATAACTTATTTTTGTTGCTGGTGAAGTTTAGTTAACATGGTCTGCAAGAAGGCTACTAGATAAATTATGACTGTTATGTGTCATATTGAGTTGTTAAAATACTTATTTTCTCAAACATAACGAAAACAAAATGCTCGGAGTTCTAGAGCTTTTACTACAAATGTCTTGTAAATTGATGTTATAGTTCTTGTGACACTATATATCAACCCCAACTACAATTAAATTTAATTGTTTAATAATTGACATGACAAATGTCACATAAACTTACAAATTGACGTGACAACCTACATGAAGTAATTTTATAAATCACCCTCATCTTTTCAATCCCGTGTGCAGGCACGGTTCCCACAACCAAAAGGTACATGGAGATTGGTTTTTGATTGTGGGGAACATGCCATTTGAGATGAAGGAGGGACATGTGACGTCCTATATCGCCTGGGTATGGAGATTGATGTATGCTTATATGTACACTTACACCCTTAATGATAACAACGCGTTTTAAAGCCGTAATGGTTATGAACCCATTAGAACTCTTCAGTTAAGTGTGCTTCTGCGAGAGTAGTACCAGGATGAGTGACCTCTTGGAAAGTCTAGTTTGGAGAAGTCAAAAGCGGATAATATTGTTTGTCATTAGGGTTAGGTCTTAGGAGGAGGTGATTGTAACTTCCTGCATTGCCTGGATATGGAGATAGAGGTGTACTTATGTGTATTTCCACCCTTAATGATAACGTGTTTTAAAGCCATGATGGTTTTGAACCCATCAAAACTCTTCAATTAAGTATGCTTCTGCAAGAGTAGTGCCAGAATAGATGACTTGGAAAGTCAAGTTCAAGAGAGCCAAAAGCGAACAATATTGTGTGTCATTGGGGTGTGGTGTTACAACAAGGGAGTGATGTATAGACTTACCCATCTACATGACACACTCTAACACTGTTATGTCAATCACAATCAAATTTAGCAGCAAACCGTGGAATGCTTTTCAATTTGTAGCTTTAATTATAATGTGGGTCTTGGAATCAGTCTTATCTTAATTATGCATAAAATGACAAACACAAGGCATGCGTAATCGAGCAACAGCAATTAATCTATCATGTAGTGTCGGACCAAGGGCAACGAGTCATTTTCGTAATACAAATAAAGTGGCCTTATTCATAAAAAAACATATTCACATTGCTCAATCAACAAGAAAAATGACTACGCTGAAGCTAATTAAATAGGACTGAAACTAATCTTTTCAAGTATCATACAACTAAAGAGGCAAAAGTGGGTACATTGGCAGATGCTTTATAACAATGAAAAACTCATCAAGAAGGAAAAATATTTATAGGGCAATTCCTTCTGTTGGTAGAAGTGGAAGTTTAATTCAGATACATGTCCGAAGGGAATAAGTGTCACACCCTAAGTCTCCTTCAATTAGTGTCACCTTATCTTGTTCCTGCATCACCAAAATCATGTCACTAAATGCCCAGGAACAAAGAAAAAGTAGCAACAATAATTGAATAAATGTCTGTATCTTCTTTGATGCAAGAAAAATGATGGCATCAATCATCATCATTAAGGTCAATTCCAAAACAAGATTCTCATCGGAAGAGGTAGTAATGTGCAACATCCCTCTGGGTTTTACTGGACAGACTTTTTATTCACTTATTTTAACGCAATGTGAACTGAAAGGATCTATTTGATAACGGTTCTAACCTTAAAGAGTATATTGGGAGCAATTTGGGAGCAATTTGATAAAATTTATACCTCAGGAGTATTTTTGTTTCCTAAATTTATGAGCTCTACCCTGATTCAGAAAGCACTGTAAAATGGCTGCACCATTGCAGGTATGTTCAAGGAATTTAACATTGCTATCAGAAGACTTGATGCAAACATCTTCCAAACTGACATGATGCATAATACTAATTCACTAAAAGTCTATGCTGACCCCCCCTACACAACCATCCTTCAAGAGGCAAGTGTCCTTCACATATGACCCCTCTATCATAGAATGGTGGCTAGTAGCTTTATATATGTGGCAGCCTCCAAGAAGGTATAGGGGGGGGACTGATATATATATATATAGCTGCATTATTGGTTGGCATGCAACAAAGGAACCAGAGAACATTTCCTGAGAAAATGCCGAGAGAACTAAAAATACCGACAATGACAACAAGTACAAGAAATAACCCTTGCTGCTACCTGCCTCTGATAAAAGTGAAATAAATAAGGCTGTGAGGATTTAAATTAAGAAAAAAATCATTTTTTTTTTCTTCTACTTTTTCTAAGTTTCTAGATTTATGTTCTTCTTTCTCTTTGGATTAGGGGTTTTCTTGTATACTTTCTATGTACCTGAGTTGCACTTCTCTGCGCACTGCTTGAATATACAATATTTATCAAAAATTTAAAAAAGGAAAAACTAATGCCTCAAGCACGAGTATTCCTTGCCATAATATTCTCTACCTCCCTTCTCTTCTTATAGCCGCCTTGGCGCAACAATATTAACAATGGAAAAAAAAAAAACCATAAAGTTCAAAAAGCAAAAGAGGTCCCAAAAGAATTGGGAGGACCGTCAATGTCGACAGTAATTGCTTTGTGACATTAACTTGGGAATTTGCAAACACTGCATAGTTTGCTCCTCATCAAGTAAGAGATTGGGTCATAATCCCCTGTCAAATATTCTCACGAGATCCAAAACAACAAGCAACAAGAAAACGAAGCATAGAATCTATAACCAATTTCAAAAGAACCAAAACACAGTTCAAAGAGAACTTAAAAAGAGAAGAGAGAGCGAGGGCGACCAAGAAGGGATAACGGAAGGAGGAATGGAAGACGGCGACGAGGAGAGAGGAACCCTAAGCCCTAAATTTAATTTTTAATTTTTATTATTATTTATTATTTATTATTTTTTATTACAGCATATACACATGCAGGATGCAGTACTTCTTATATCTTTTTGATCAAATAATTTGAGAAAAAAATGAATTAGGCGGACATTGCTTGTCTATTCATATTAAGGTCTCATGTATAACATTTTCATCACCCACTATGCACAGAAAACATACAAAAGATATGCCCAACTCAAATGAACTTATAGACAAATAAAGATTTTTTTTTACAACAAAAACAAAGGCTATTATATATCAAATGTGGCAATTCTTCATATTTAAAGCTTTTATTGAAATACTACTGATATAATTATTACAATCCAAATTAGCAAATTGGTCTTCCCTCTCACCAAATGCTTGAGTAACTCTTCAGCAAGTGGGCAAGTTTTTGGAGGAGGCACTCATCTATCCAGTCCAGCAGTCCATGCTATACTTTCCTAATTATGACTTCCAATTATATAATGTTCTTATAGACACACAGATTCAACAATCATGAGCATGAACATTGACACATGCATGCGTGCACACACAAGCAGCCACAGAATGGTCTTAAAGTATAGACTTATATACGAATGCCCATGTGCTATACAAGAAGCAGCAAGCATCATAGAAGGCATAGTATGAGAAGGTATAACATATGATGACCACTTTTGGAAGTAAGCAATAATTTTTCAGACCAAGTCATTCTGGCATTGCTTGCTCAAAAAGGCTACTAGAGAAAACCATGTCAGAAACCCAAACTGATTAAGCTACAAGCAAAGCCTCAATTTTACTGGAAGAAACAAAAAACCCTGATCTGATTTGTGAATGAGCATGCACCAGTGGTGGAGGGAGGGCGGGGGGGCGGTATGGGCCCTGCCCCCCAAATTTTTTTGAAAAGCTTCCCCTGCCCTCCTCCAAAAATCTAAAAATATACCATTTGTCCCCTCCAAAACTTTAAAAAAACCTCCATGGTCCCTTCTAAAAATCTAAATAACCCATTTAATCTTCTTAAAAATCTGAGGAAAAAAAAACAACCTTGACTCTTCCAAAAGTTGAGAAAAAATATATGGGTTTTTTTTAATCTAAAGGTTCTCTCCAAAAATATGAAAAAACATTTGAGTTTTTTCTAAATCCCAAAATTTAACCTTTAGCAAGTTTCTATATAAAACCCAGAACGTGACTTTCCTCCATCCTTCCCTCAATTCCTCTCTCTCCTATGCTTTCTCTCTTCTCCAAAACTTCCAAATCTCCTCTCTCCTCTACCTTGCAACGATAAAAAAGTAAAAATTCATCATTCTGCCACTGGTGAGGACTGAATTCTTGTGTAGTCATGCCCAAAATCAATTGTCTTTTGAGTAATTATAGTTTTCATCTCATGGACAATGGATTAGTCACTTAGTAGATTGTGGTAACTAATTCAAAATTTATTTAACTCACTTCAAAATAAGTTAGAGAGCATGAAAAATGTTGGAGGCAAGTTTTTTTTTTTTTTTTCAAGTAAGAAACAACAAATTACAAGCTAAGGGCTGGGCAACCCAAACAAAAAGCTCTTAAACCACCGAAACAGGAAAGGTAAACAGAAAAAAAAAAAAAAGAGGCAATGTATCAAATGAATAACGCGAGCCTATACTTTCTTGGTACGAAGACCAAGAAAATTGGCCGCCAGTGAAGGCGGTAAGACTTGGTGTATAACACATTATATTTTAATTCTAAAACCTAGAGGTTTATATATATTTCAGTTAACCTTAATTTGTAATGTAAATATTATTGGATTTTTTTTTCAGTTTATGCTTTATATGATCATGTGCTAGACTTTTTTTTGAATTTAAATAAGTGAAGTGACAGACTTAGATTTTGGGAAAGTGTGAATCTCAGGTTATGACATCTTAAGTGGTTTAAGAACCAAGGGCCGACAAACAACCCTTAAAAAGTAAAGAAAAAAAAAAAAATGTGATAGGTATAATACCACACATGTGCAAGTAAACCAAATCATAGTATGCTAAGCTCTCCAACAACAATAATCCGTTGGTACTTCCAAAATGAATATCATTGGAGGGAACTTACTTGCATTTAGTTCTTCGACTAGTGTCAATAAAACAAACTCGCTAATCAAAGTGAAGAAAAAAAAAATCTAAAAAAGCAGTCACTAGCTTAGGTAACCAAGAAATTTTCTCCTTTTAGCATCCGTACCATCAAGTTACCACAGCAGATTCTTTAATGCAATGGTTGAGTTCTAAAATAGTATGAGAAAATCATGTATAGTCAAGAAATCACAGTGAAAATACTAAGGAAGACATCTCTAGTTGCAAAAATAAACAAAATTATATGATATTACCTCTTTCACCATCGCACCCACTATGTCTTCCAACGAGCCAAAACTACTAGAAATATGACTTCCTTGTGGCTTCCTTTGGTCCATGAGGAGCCCTTGCTTCAACTTCAGTGATGCCTCTGCTGCAGATTTATTAACCTGATCATCTTTCAGGTATAAAGTATCAATAAAATTTGATTGTCCAGTTGAATTGAAATCCATGTTTGCTAGGAACATTGTGTTCTTTGGTTCCAAACCCTGAGCTGTTGGACACACAGCACCATTCACAGGGATCATAGAGTTTATTGAGCTACCCATAACATTTGAGCGATAATAACCATCCTGATTATGGTCATCCCACTCTTGTAGTGGGGCATGATTACTTATTTGATCGTTAATACTGTTGATCAGGTTTGCTTGGCATTCTATGCCTGCTCTAATATCCTGCAATTGAGGGGACACTGAAGTAACAGAAGAAACATCACAACGATTACTCCCAATTCGCAAGGCCATTGTAGACATATTGTCCTGCAAGTTATTATGATGCAGAATAGGCTGTTTAAAACAGTCATTTAATGGAAAAGGATTTGAATGGATCCCAGATGACTGAGCAGCATTTGACCAGTTATCATTCAATCTATTGTGATCCATCAAGGGGGAAGGAAATTCTGAATTTAAAGAGGCCACTGAAACAGGGGACTGATTTCCAAATACTATGCCACCTTGAGCTCCTTGACGGTTTTGTTCTAACATCAAGGTGTTGTTTGTAACACCAAGAAGAGAATTGCTTGAGCTACCAATGGTTACTTTTGCATCCGGGAAGCCACTGGAAATGGGGAAAACTGTTCTATTATCAATAGCAGTGGAGAGCTCTCTGGCATGAGTAACACCATTCATATGTGGATCAAGTTCTAGTGCTGTCGGCATTCCTTGAAGTACACTTCCATTATGGCTTCCAGGAAGTATGACCTGCTGGAAGTTAACCTGATCAATAGTAGAGCCGCTTGAGTTTTGTGTATGACCCAATTGAGTCATTCCTGAAGAAGGAAGGCCACGCATACCAAGACCAGCAGGTGTGTTCAACCTACCAAGCAACCCACTAGGTGGGAAGGACCTGAAAGCACTGTTATGAAACTGCTCAGATCCATTCAAGGTATGGAAATTTTCAAGTCCATTGAGGGAACCCATTCGCAAATAGGAAGCATCTGTACCGCCCAAGGCTGCTGCCATATTAGCTTGCTGGTTTACAATACTGTTAAGTCTTTTAAGGTAAAGCCTGTATTTCTGCAACCATAAAATAAAATGGTAAGCTTTTTGGAATCAAAGGGTTTAGATCATATTGAACTGAGAAGAGAAAGATCAGAATCTATGCCTGAAGATGGCTTGCTACGTTTTCTCTTGTAAGCTTTTCAACATTCATCAAATCTAGAATCTTTTTAGGAACAGCCTCTGCATCCAAAGCAAGATTAGAATAGAAGAAATTTATAAGAAAAGGCTCCATGTCTGAAATATTAACATTGGAATAAAAAGCATGACAGACTTTATATGTGCCTTTTTAAACATGAGGAGTGGTTTGGGGGTGGGAAGGAAGGTGGGGTGGGGCCAAGAACAAAGGTTGTTAATTTTAATGATTGGTGAAGAACCTACTGTCAATGCCCATCTGATGAACAGCAGCAACAAACTTGCGATGCAGATCCACAGACCAAACAACCCGAGGCTTTTTCTGAGTTGATGAGTCATCATGCCCATTTTCATCATTCTCCTCATCCTCATCTTCATTCTGATCCTTTCGTCTTTTATTGAGCTTCCCATTCTGATCCAAAAGTGCCCCAGCTGACACGATTCCTCCTTCAGCAGTCCCACAATGAGGGTTGTCTTGATTGCCAGAATTATTTGAGTCTTTTGGATCAAACTTCTTTTTCCTGATAACATGTTGCCAGATGTTCTTCAGCTCCTCAATTCGAACAGGTTTCAGTAAATAATCACAAGCTCCATGAGTAATTCCCTTCATCACAAGCTTGGTATCACCATTTCCAGACAACACTACAAACAGTAAACAATTTATAACTAAAATTAAACCAGATTTAAGTAACTAAATCCTACTTTTTTGAGACAAACAAACTCGATGGCTTTTGAAAATGTCCTTTTCCTCTTCTCTGGGAATCAGACTAACAAACTGCATATATCTTAGAAAAAATTTAAAGCTTGTCAAATTGTTGAAGATTTTGTGAAGGAAAAATCAATATCCTACAGATTTTTTTGAAATAAACCATCTTATTTAATCTACAACACACATCTTTTCTTTTTTTGATAAATAAATTAGAACACATATTGTTTTCAACATATTGAAGATCATGCAGTGTTCCTGGCTTACTTATGACAGGTAGGTCCATCTCAAGGCCCACAAGCTCAAGCAACTTAAAACCATCCATGTCTGGCATATAAACATCACTGATAACCAGGTCAAATTTGTCCTTGTTTTCTCTCAACAATCTCAATGCTGCGACTGCTTGATTAGTTGTCGTAACTGCAAAATCCATAACTCATAATGAAATCAGGACAAGCTTTTAAAAAGAAAAATAAATGCTTTCTCATATTTCCAATATCTACTGAGAACCACAATGAATCAACCAACCCATAGTCCAACCAAGAAGATGGTCCAATAATATGACAGTATTCAGATAAATCTCGAGATAGAGAATAAGGTTTGAGCAGCAATGAGACCCATTTGCTAAATTCTTATTAAAAAATAATAAGATCTGAACAAAATGATAGCCCATTAACAGAATACCATATTTACAACTAGTAAGCTATTAAAAAAAAAAAAAAAAAACTAAATTTGTATTTTGTTTAGAAGATATGCCAACCTGTACAAACTTTAAAGGTTAAGACCCTATATCCAGTCAAATAGAATTCAACATTAGAACAATTCATGAACATCAAAAGGCCTGAAATAAAAATGACAGAGTTTTGGGAGAGGAAGGACTGAGAGAAACAGTACAAATGTGTGACCTATTTTAAACTCTTTCCAAATTACTAAATTAAAAAGAAAAAAAAAAATCTTATTATAAGAAACAAATCTAAGAACCCATCTCCAAATAAGCAAAATTCAATATAACAACTAGAAAACAATTCTCAAAAACAAAATACTAATGACAAAGTACAAATCCAAAAACTAATAAACGAAAACAAATAAAAAAAAATAAAAAAGAACAAAAAGCAAACCGTGATATTTGCATCTACGAAGCAGGGTCTCCAAGAAAAAGAGGCAAGTGGGGTCATCATCAACTGCGAGCACACGCATGCCAATGGGAAATTGATCTCTGGGGTCGTCCATTACAGGCTCAACAGTCATTCTCTTCAAGAAGAATAATTAACAGAACTCATAGAACAAAGAACAACAGAAAAGGCCATTTCAAAGATATCGTCTTTTCTCAGAATCTTCTAAACAAGAGATACATAGAAAACTACAGATAGCCATGATAAAGACGGTCTCAAGAGGAAGAGAGAAAGAAAGGGAATCTTTGAAAACTATCTATAAACTATGAATGCTGAAGCGAGAGGAGAGAGTTGTACGACTTCACTGAGAAATGTAGCTTTTGAATTGTCAAACGTGGGTTTAAATATTTATTTTACATTTTGTTACAATAATATATTAATTAACTTATTTTAATTATATTTTATTTTTTTATCAGAAAATGGCTAATAATTTTTTTAAAAAAAAAATTTAAAAAAAAAAAACTTATACTTGGTGAATTTTCTCTTTTGGAAATTCTTCAAGCAAAGTTCACCATAGTATTGCTATTTAATAAACTCTTACCTTCAGGTTAGGGGCACTACCCAAATTTTTTTTATTTTTTTAAAAAAATCCTTTAAATTTTTATGTTTTTCATGAGATGGACCTCCTAAAATTAAAACTTTGGTTCTACTCCCGTGAACTAGTACATCAGTTTGTAATAAAACTTGTAAAATTTACGGTACCCTTACCACCACTCAAACTATTATAGTGCATTTAACACTGCAATTTTGTAAATCAAAAGTCTGATTTAAAACCAATTAAAAGAAAATCCATTAATAAAATATTTTTTAAAAAAATTATGATTTAAAAATATAGAAAAATCTAAATTTTCATCCCACACAATTGAGCACGTTTTTAAAAACCCAAAACAATTTTAAAGATTACACTCAACCAAATCGTGATTTTACGAAACACTCATTTTTAAATTTTAAAACCGTAAACTCTTAGTAAAACAATTAGTACCCCTAGTGTCTCTCTTTTCAAATTTAACTTGATTTTATTGTTGGAAATTGTTTGTTATGTTGTAGCTGCTTTCCTTGGTCAACGGAGGTTCAGTTTCGTGGGATGTTATGCCGCGCTCGGAAAGATGTCAATTACAAAATTATTTTCAGCAAGAATTTCTTTCATTGAAAAAGAAATCCCAAACACGACTTTTATAGCATTTTTTTTTTCTTTTTTTCTGGTATTTGAAAATAGTATTCTTTTTTGTGGATTGCAGAGAGCACGCTTACGCGTGCTTAGCTTCCGAAATGCCAAAAATAAGTACACCTCTTTCCCAACTTTTTCACCCTTTTTCAGTTTTGTGGCTTTTTAAGCTTCCTCTTTTGAGGGTTAAGAGCCCTATTAATTTTTATTAGGGTCTAATGATAAAGCCCAATGACAACCCCAATAAAGGGTTTTTATTTTTTATTTTTATTGAAAACCCAAAGTTTCCCTCCTATTTGAACACCCCCATAAAGAAAACAACTTCTACACACACTGTCAACTTTAGTGTTCATTCTCATACACGACAAAATAAAATAATAAATAAAAGTACAAGTAGCCTCCGACGATGATTTTTATTGTCATGTTAATGAGTGTGAACACTTAAAAGAGAGCACTTGAAAAAATTAATTTATTAAATTGACATTTATTTTTAGAGCATGTGAAATATTGTTAAAAATGCATGCGGGAATGAATTACACGCTCTAAGGAAACATGACAGTTTAATAAGTATGTACGTTAAAACTTTTTATAGATGACCTTTTTTTCTTTTTAATTATAACGTAATATAAATGTGAAAGTAGTTTTATATATATATTAGTGTTTTGCATTGTTTGTTGTTTGTTAATTTTTTGCTATTTTGAAAGAGAAATGCTATACACACTCCACTCTCACACTTTCAAGTATACACTTTCTGACGTGACAGTGAAAATTACTATTTGATCCTAAATCCAAAATCAAAATCTAATCACCATTACTATTTGATCTTAAATCCAAAATCAAAATTTAATGGTGATTTTCATTGTCACATTAAAGAGTATGCACTTAAAAATGTAGAAGTAAAAATGTGTAAAGCACAAAGTTGTAAAGGAAACAAAAAAAATTGCTAAATAACAAAAAAAAGCACAAAATTGTAAAGGAAAAAAAAAATTTAAAAAATTACTACACATGATTTAGAATATTTTCGATTATGGGAAAAAGAGAATGTATTCAGTGCAAGAAACAATCCTACAATAAGATTGTATTTGCACCCACTATGTTTCCCGAGGTAGCCTTTGTGGAATTCCTAGGTTCCCCATTCACGGTTTTGGCCATAAACCAATGTTTGTGAACAGATTTGCCCAAAGACAAACATAGAAACTAAAGGATAATGACACGCTATACAGGAGTCGATAATTTTTGACATGAATCCGATACGAAAATAACATATTATAATTAAAGTCAATAATTAATTTCACCTACGACCTATAAATTGCTGGTTGTAGACATGATTTTGCCGACAACGTCAATTCAGGAAATTAGGTTGTCATAGCTCCACGTGGACCTGAAAAACGGAGGCTTTGTGAGAAGACTGACATGGACTCCACAACAACCATCCTCTTTTCATTTTAGACTTTTAGTGCGTGTGTTAAGGGGTTGAATTCCTCCAACAAATTCATGTGTCGCTTATTTTGCCTTAGGGAAATTCACTTGGAAGTACTTTTACCTCTCTCACAATTTCCTTACACCATCATGTCACTTATCAAATACCAAAACTTTTATTATAATTTTCTTATAAACAAACTAGTGTCACGTGATGGTTCACATATGAATTTATATTTTTACGGCTAACATGGTAAGTGCATCATGAATTATAAGGCTACTATAAGACCATACCACATACTAACGAGTTTCTAAGGCCTGACTATTAAGAAAGCTCAAAAAGGCCTAAAAAGATGCACATACTAACAAAGTCAAAACCATGCTAGAACCATGTCTAGTTGCTAAAATCCACACCAAGTTTAAGACCAATAGCAAGATGCACCTTCATCTTCATGAGATACACTACAGTCGACGATCCCCTCTCTGACCTAAGTTTTCAGGCTCTATCATACCCTATGCACTATACATATATATATATACACACACATACACACTCGTATCCTTTTTCACCTAGTTTTTTCACTAATCTTTACTCTCCCCTTAGCTAGGGCTTTATTGACATGGGCATGAGAGTGGGCCTTCCGACAACTTTTCCCTTATTTTTTAATAGGGCTCTTCTCTAGAAGGTGGCCTAAAGTCACTATAAATGCTCCTTGCATCAACAAATTAACTGTCATAAAATAGGTTTACTACTTGAATGAGATAACAAGTGACATCCACAATTCCACGTTTTACTACTTGAATGAGATAACAAGTGATACCCACAATTCCACGTTTTGAAGGTTGGTGGTGAAAGTACGATGATTATTAATGAAGGCCAATTTAAGTCACCAAATCACCCCATAGTTGAATGCCCACTACTTTGTGCTTCCATTGAGTGGAAAAAAAGAAAGCCTATAACATGTGGTGTATGGAAAGTTACATCACCCATCCAATTACGTGAAGTATTTTTAATGGGTTCTTATCACATTGTCTTTTCCTAGATTATTTTACGAGCTTTACTCCGATTTGGCTAGCGGACAAACTCATAATCATATTTTAATTTTATTGTCTTTATTAAAGTATTAATTAAATAATTAAATAATTTTTTAAAAAAAATAACGGATTATTAATTATAGTATCAGAGCAAAGATCATGAGTTTAAATCTTAACTCTACTGTTGATGAACTTTTGAAAAGAAATGGAAAAAGGGTCTTCACAAGTTAAGTTTTTTTTTTTTTTTTTCCTAATTAAAAAGTGCCGGAGGAGGAGATCAGCTGTGATTACTTACTTAGACATAACCATTGTAACACCTATCCGTTGGGACTCACACATGAGATACATAGATGGTAGAAATTGCATATGCTCCCTCAAGCCTGACTGAATCATAGCATGATCTAGTCCCATCAAAACATCAATTGAACTATCAATGTGATTTACACTAATCTGACATACGAGAATTTTCATTGAGAAATTCAAACTCATACCCTATTATATACCTAACAAGCCATTAAGCCACTATCCTAATGGTTCCTCAGCAGTCAGCTTATGATGCTTCTTGGAAACCCCTTATGGGGAAATCTTTTATGCTATAATTATCAATTGAGGGGTAAAGTTGGGTTATGATTTAGAAAGAGATTGATGAGAAGTTACTTATTGGAGTTTCCACCGACCACATCTTTGATGATGAGGATTCAAGTCCAAACAAGATCCCAATAAACATATATATAGTTTATTATGATCATCTAAAGCATCATCATTAACAGCCCATTTGGTTTCAATCTTGCATGATAATCATAATCTCTCTTTCACCAAAATAAAATATGACTTTTGTGTTGTACAATATATCATACAATATCTAGAAGATTCGTTTTGGGTGCAAAATCTTTAAGATTCCTTTAGTTTTGGAGTCTCATGACTTTCTCTTTGGCATGATTTAAGGTGATGAGGGGAAGAACAGTAGACCTCAACTTGATGAAATGCTTGTGCATGCCCAAGCCTAGCTTAGGTTGTCTCCCACGAGGGATATATGCCTGCAATATTAAAACATGTGGAGTGGATTCCTACGATCTCCTTTTATGTTTTTTATATACTCAAATCTTGTTCCCACTTGCCAAAAAACGTGGTTGACCATTTTTTCAGAGAGAGAGAGAGAGAGAGTTGGGTATGGCTAGCTCTACCAATTATTGCTGAAGAAGACCTTTCCGATATCGGAGAGAATAAAAATTGTTCTGACAGCGTATGATAGTAAACAAAAATTAAGATTGAATGCTATAAAGAGGGCTTTTCATGTGTTGGTTTTTTGTTTTCTTGTTTTTTGTCAAGATATTATAATGCCATTAATTAAGTATCTGACAATAAAATATAGACAAACACTTCGAGAATAATCGATATTTTATAATCAAACACTTCACAAATGTCTGTTTTTTTATTTTATTGTTTGCCATCTCCATGAATGTCTTAAGAAGCTCTGAACATCAAGAAATTTTACAAACACATTTGAAAGTTCAAACCACATTACTTTTCCCCGTCATCAAGCAATCATTGACGCCCCCATGTTCTTGAAGCTGCCAAAAAATACAAAAAATAAATATATAAATTATATATAAATTAGGTCAAATAATTCAAACCAACCGTGATGAAGTTGTATGTAGGATAATGCTGGCTAGATTGGCAAGAAACTGAATTTTCTTTCAAATTATGAGATTTTATATATATAATTAAATTGGCACATAATTATCACATATGTTTTTAAAATGTATGTGAGAACTCTAAGGACATTCAATTTAGTATATACTAAGTTGGAGGAAAACTTTGTCCTTAACTCCTTGGCCATAACGCTGCACATTTATTGAATAATTATGAAATAAATAACCAGAAAAAAAAAAAGAAAAAAAAAAGAAAAAAGAAAATCGTGAGTGTCTGCTATAATTTTGTTTTCAAAACAAAAACATTAACAAATAATCCTATTAACCAAGGGTGCCCATGTACTGAGCATTGCCTTGATTACAAGAAGCTGTGCGGCTTCCAGTGAGTAAGTGTTACTTTGGTCACGTCCAGGTAGGGTAGTCACAATTAGTATCCCCGGCCTATCCTTTTTTTAAAAAAAAAAAGAAAAGAAAAGAAAGAAGAAGCCTTGTGTTACCCTTGGCTGCAAGACATAACGCTGAGTCATTGTTTAGCCAATTGATGGTCGATTGCCAAACGCCTAATAGCAGCTGTGTAGGGCAATACTCCATAGCTATTTTCTTGTCTTTCTATTAATGGGGTGAGGCTATATATAGCCCCCATTAAATAGGTAGAAGCATCGTAAAACTATTGAGAGAACAAATAAATCACTAGAGAATCACGTGAAATAACATACTTTAACAAAGGATGGGGATTCTAAAGCTTTACCTAGGCTTGAGATGGTCCAGCCCTTATCCTGGCCAAGGGCCCAAAAGAAATATCCACCCAACTGCCGAGACCGGGCAAACAGGATCTTCAACCTTACCGATTGGACATCATCGTACCCGATCCAATAGTCTCCAGCATAGGAATAAAACGACGCAGTTTGGCCATCAAACACTACTGTCGCATTATTCTCCTCGTTGAAATCAAGTATTTGATGATACGTGAAAGCACCATCTCCGGGCCCCACGCCCAGCGCAGGCGCTCCGATCCCATTAACATACGGGTCCCGGAGCTTCCATGTCCGCCCATATAACGGCAGCCCCATGACAAGCTGGCTGGGCAGTACACCGGCTTCGATCCACGACCCGATTCCGAAGTGTGTGCTCAAATTACCATTACCAATATCTCTTAGCGCAGAGTGAATCCCGGTGAAATTTTCCCATGACCCATGATAATCAAAGCACATTGGACTAATCCAATCCACATATCTAACTATAGCTTCAACTGGGTATGATCGAGGCTCACCATACGTGAATTTCGAAGAATAATATACAGCAGAAGTTAAAAGCAGAGGCGGCTTTCTGCAAGTTTTAGCTTCATCGAGCAGAGCTTTTCGCCATTGCTTGTACAGCAAGGCAAGATTTGACATGTCCTCGGCAGTAGCCGGGAATTCCCAGTCAAGATCAACGCCGTCAAACCCATAATTTCGAGCTACTTCAATGGTGGAATCAATGAAAATCTGGCGGGTTGCCCTGCTGCTGACCATCTTAGAGAATACAGTCGGGTCATTACCGCCTCCTCCAGTGGATAGTAAGGTTTTGACGGGTGGGTTTTTGGCACGGATTGCACCGATGAAGCCGGGGATTTTTGTTTGGTGAAATGGGGTGACATTAAGTTTATAGGTGTTCGGGTCGGGTAAAAGGAATGCATAGTAAATGTGAGTGAAGTATGAGGTGTCAATGGCTGATGCCGGAAATGCATCAAATGATGGCCAATAGGCAGCTTTGATCCCTCTAGATGGATGAGGAAATGCAATGCATTTCAGGGCATTTGTGTGAAACAATATTACAAGAATTATAAGTGAAAGTGATATGTTTTTTTGGGCACCCATGGTTTGAAATCTAGAGCTAAGAGAAAAATGCAATTGCTAAGTATAGATATAGGGAATATTATAAGCTATGGTAGCATCGAAATTTATGTTGCGTAGCTGTTTGTATGGTTGTCTTCACGGTAATCTTGGGAGACAGAAACGAGGAGGAAGAGATGAAGGGCCCGCCTGCATATTTACAACCTAATTTCACATAAAAAGAGATTGCTTTTTTTTCAAGGGAAAGGAACAAGAATTGACCAAAGTTGCTTCACCGAAACATTGTTCTCATAAAAAATAATAATAAAAAAAGAATATATTGTATGGGGAAGAGGCCGGCCAAGCATACACAATAATAATTTAAAAGGCACATATATCTACTGATGTGAAAAGGTAAAGAAACAATTAAAAAAAACGGTTAGTGATTTTTTCTAACCGCCTTTAAAAGCGGTTAACGGTTAAAATAGAATTTTAGAGTAGGTTAAGAGGCACTTAGGGTGATAGTATTATTATTATTTTTTTTTTAGTTTAATTGTGTACTAATCATGTTATTTAGGGAGGTGAAGTGGATATCACCAATAGTACTTTTGGCTATGCCTTTTGCATTGGTTCAAGAATTAATTATTTGTTTTCCTTTTGATCAAAGAAGCGACATTTTGCCTTTTTTTTTGTTTTGTTTTTTTTTTTGACATATCCACATAAGGGAAGGGGGAGGGGAGATTCGAACTAGTGACCTTTGCTTCATTACGCGTGGTCCGTAGTCGATTGAGCTACCCCTTAGAGACGATATGTTGCCTTTTCAACTGCTTAGGAATGTTTTAAGTGGCTCATATGTATATTAGCTAAATGCAGTTAGAGTATAATGCAAATATATTAGGGAGGTGGGGGTTTTGCTACCCTCGGATTTTGAAATTTTCTTTTAATATGTATTGGCCTAAAAATTAAGCTAGACCCTTATTCGAATTAAGTCTTGTTCTTCATTCATGTTTTACCACTTCAATGAAATTTTTTTTGAGTAATATTATTTAATAGACTGTTATACGACTGCTATATAACTTGATGATGTGACCGTTGGATTAACACTTGTAAAAGAAGAAAAAGAAAAAACTGATTTTTTTTTCTACTTCATCGCAATTATATATAGTCGTATAGCAGTTTACTAAATAGTATTACTCAAAATCCTAATTCTATCCCTAATGGACATCCACCTTTCTAGAATGCCGTCATGCATGGTAGTTTAGTGGAGGCATGTTTATCATTATCACATTGCCAGGGAATTACACACTCATTTTCAAGGCCTATCTAAGTAGTCACCACCCTACTTTAGGGATCAAGTCTAAATCTGTTTTCATTGCCCTCATCGTACTTCTACAGAAAGGATTATAAAAACTCTTAAGGATAACTTAAAGGGGAGGTTTCTATTACACCAAAAGATTTGACCTTCATATAATAACGTAAATAAGTGTAAATAATTGTGGCATTTGCTTCACTATTAAACTTTCACATGCATTCAATGAAACATTTTCGTAGGATCAAATCATTCCCAACAAAGAAATGAAAAAGTCAATTACATGTTTCTATGGAGATAAATAATCAATGCATGGCCCCACTCCCACTCAAACAAGCCCACTAGGGGCAAAATTAAAATTTTAAGTGGGGGTAAAACTTAAAAAGATTTTTTGGAGTAATTTTTTTTTTTTTTAGGGTCTATCTCATATATATAATTTAGAAAAAAATTTAAAGTATTTTTTGGCAAATCATCAAACAGCGACCAAGGACCACCTCCAAAGAACTTTACATAAAAATTGGGTAAAGTCTACTTAACTCCTTTAAACTACTACCACAATGACAATCTACCATTCAAACTATCAATTACGACAATTTACCCCCCAAACTACCAAAACAATGACAATGTACCCCCAATGCTAACAAAATGACAAAATTACCCTTATAAAATTTTCAATAAGACAAAAATACCCATAAAATTTTGAAAAAAAAAATTAAATTTTAATATTTTTGTTTTTATTTTAGTAAGGGCAATTTCGTCGTTTTGTTAAAATTGGGGGTACAGTATCATTGTTTTGGTAGTTTGGAGAGGTAAATTGTCGCAATTAATAGTTTGGGAGATAGATTGTCATTAGGGTGATAATTTGAGGGAGTTAAGTGGACTTTACCCTAAAAATGGTCACCATGTCTAAAACGGTATGACCTCTCCACTCCTAAAACTTTTTATATTCAATTTTTGCTCTCATAATCCTTTAATGACTTAAGTATTTGAGGCTCTTCGAGGGTTAGCAACTTTTCTGTGACATTTTTCTCGCCTGATCCAGCCGTACAAAAATATGCATCACGTGTAAATTATCTAAAGACTCAACAACAAGCAAATTGGTTGGCGACATTGAAATATTGCTACAATCAAAGTTAATTAATTCAATTATAAAATCGAGATTATACTTAATTAACTTCCATTTTGTAAGTTGGGGATAGATTCGAATTTAGATTTCCTACTAGCTTGTTGCTTAGGGTTGAATTTGTTACCTTACGACATAGGCGATACATTTTATTTATTTTCAAAATGATAGGAGTTGAATCCAAAGAGTCAACTCTTTTGTGGTTATGAAAGTACTCTTAGGTTCTAAGTCAAGACACTTGTATAACATGAATGAGATTAATTATTAAGGTCCTTGCATTAGGAAGATTGTAATTGGCCATGTGATTTTGTAAGTTAAAAGTGTGTTTTCAATTAAAATAGCGAAAAGTGTCGCATCTGAGAATGCGTTTTTAAAAAATGACTTTTTGAATTAAACGTGAAAAAGTATACATTTTTCAAATTTCAAGCGATAGTGTATTTTTAAAAACGCATGATTTAAAGGCATAATTGTGATTTTAAAGCTCAAAACAATGATTTTACTAACTGAGTTTTTAAAAATTATATTTTTAAATCACCCATTTTGAAATTGGTATTTTTTAAAAAATTTACTATTGCCCTATGCAGGCATGGTCGAGCATGGATGGGTTGGTGAGGCTCTATATATATATATATATTCTAATCAAATTGGGAAAGGCTTACATGAGAATAAAAAATCAAGAGGGAGTGAGCTCTCCAACAACAAACTCAAGCAACAATACAATGCATAAAATAAGAACAATAATGTCAATAAATATAAATGGGCCAAAAATTTGCCCGGTCCTTTGGATCTTGGGAAAAAGGCAATAAGTGAGCCGCACAAAGTGATTTCTAAAGTAAGCCAAAAAGTTGCCCCCCTTGAACGATGTAACCACTATCAAAAGGAATCTATTGAAGGAGAGGCACTGCTTTCCGATTAGGAGTTGTTGAAAAGAAGGAACAAACTTCGGTTACAAAAGTTTGAGCCACAAGATAAAAACGCAATGAGACACATACGGAGACTAAAACCCACAAACCACAACAACACAAAATAAAAGCAAACATAACATAAACAAAAATCCAAAAAACAACAGAATAGGCGGTGAGTAGTGGCTGCGGGGTGGCATGTGAGGCCCACATGTGGTAGCAGAAGGATGGGTGGAGCATCCATGAGACCAAGGAAGACAATATTGATGAGGCATGCCAAAGGCGCGTGGGCTAGATTTGGGCCAAAACGAAGATCAGAACGGTGGAGCGGCACAGCGAAGACATGGGTAGTGAAGGCAACACTACTTGTTTGGAAGAAAAAACATCGAAAAAATTGGAAGGAGATAGAAGGAGAAAAACCAGCGTTTAGAGAACAGGAAAGAGGGGAAGGGAGGAATGAGGGAAAAAGATCCATCTCTCTTCCCGTGAAGCACCCGCGGGCCATAGTAAGTGGCGAATAACCTCACAACGAGAAAGTCTAAAGAGATGAGAGAGCTTCTTTCTCTAAAAAAGAGAAGCGGGAGCTATGTAGCTAGTGAGCATTTACCTCAACCATGACCAACTATAGCCTTTGCTAGGTGCCATGTTTGGGCATGGCCCAACCACAACAATGGCTTACTAGGATCGTGCCTACTTAGCAAGGCAGGGCGTTTGGGTGCCGGCCATGGTTGAGAAAATACGACCTTATTGTGGCTGGCCAAGTAGAGCCTGGCCTACCCAACTAAAATAATAATAATAATTGAAAATAATTGATCAATTGATGCTGAAATTAAAGTATCGAACAATGGTGTAGATCGAATCGATACCAAAGCTGTAAAAAATATTTTATTTCTCAAGAAACTAAGAACCACTTTTTTCAAAGATTCAATACAAATTTAATATGAAACCATGATAGTTATCTTTTAGACAATTTCTAAGGTGGGAGAAAAGATTTAACTAAAACTGATTAATTTGTTAGATTAAAAAAAGATTTAATGATTGATTTGGAGTGTCAACTCAATATTGTTGGACAATCGTTGAATAAAAATATAGTCGATTCTTTCTAAAAGAGATTTGATCACTAACAAAAAGCTACCACTGCTATTAATATATATTTCTAAAAAGAGATTTTCCATCACTTTTCTCTCTTTCTCTTCTTTTTCTTTTTTATTTTTTATTTTTTTAGATACAATATATATTTATAGATTACAAGGTGGGCATAAGTAGCTTCAATGAGCACATGTTAGGTACATTCTTTTTATTTTTTAGATACAATATAATAATACGCGATACAATGATGAACCATCTAAGTATTCATCTTGTTTCCATCGAAAAAGCCAAATCATAAAGCTAATCTAGATAAGGACTTGATTATTTAATATAAACACTTAATTTTGCCATATCCATATGACCTTTTCCATAATATTATAACTGAGGACATATAATTAATGTTACTAATTAAATTAAGCCGATTGCTTCATTCACAAAATTAAAAAAAAAAAAAAAAAAAAATTTATATATTTATACATACATAACTAGAGAGCCCTTTAGAAATTTCGATCTCTATTGCTCCTTTTGTTTTTACCTGAGATTATGCAGCATATGGAAAGTTTGCCATGCCTCCAATGAAATATAATTGGAGTTTTTTCTTAATTAATTTGGAGTATCCTAAATGTAGAAAGGTCTTGAGAGCCCAACCAAAAGCCCATTGGCCCAAAAGCAGGCCTGACCCCAACCTAGTACTTGGGCTCATCAATCATCGCAAACATTGAAACCCCTCCCTTTGCTTGCACCCCAGACGGAGACGAACAATGTACGGATAAGGATCCACATAATTAATGACCTACCAATTAAGGGTATACAAAAAATGAAAATAGATGTTGGCGATTTTTCCAAAGAAAGCCAGTCACAAGCCTTAAAAGACTGCCTTTTGGAACCTACTCAGTAATGAAGGAAGGCCAATGGATCCAAGAGTCGAAAACGGAACAAAATCACCACATGCAATAGGTGATCACCGCATCCATCGATACTTGCTGTACCAAGCTCACTTACCAATTACCAAAGACAAGCGACCCCTACAAAAGGTGAGAAAAATCATAACATGCATATAGATACATGATTCTTAGGTCTTGCTCTAATTACCCATCTTCTTAAATTTAAATTTATTAACTTAAGCATCGATAAGAGGTGTGTTTTGCTGTCACTACCAACGTGCCACACTGACCCTTGACCTTTCTTATGGGTCTCGGACATCGGAGTTCGACGTGCATGATGATTGTACAAACACATCTCATCCCCACCCTTCTTTTATTCTTCACAAAATCACTTTAGGCAAGCGAAACTCATGGCAAAGATAAAGTTGATAAAAAGACTTGGCAAACATCAATAGTCAATACATGCTCAACTTGGGGACTTGTCATGATGGCACATGGTTTTTAGCGTGCCTAGAAGAAGATCTAGAAGTAGAGCCTAGAGGGTCCATCGAATTGGCTTTCTTTTGATATATGTAGGGAAGTGATGGCACTTTTTTGGCTTTCTTTTTATGGGCATGGAAAGAATTGTTTAAGACTCTTTATGTGGACAGACAAATCTGATAAAGAGATTTGGTTCTATTTCATCAGAAGAAAAAAAAAAAGGAAGAAGAAGAAAATGAGAGTTGTTATATATATATATTGCTCAACCCAATCAAAAGTAAAATGCCAAAGTCAAACAAACCTTTATATGTGGCCTTTGGATTGGGTGAAAGAAACCTTTATATGTGGGGCATTGAATATGTTATGGGTTAATAATAATAATAATAATAATAAAATATAATAAATACAAAGAGATTCTACTTATCCCAAGGGTTAACTTTGGAGATCTGATTTTGTTAGATTAATAATGCAGCATAATATAGCACTATCATGCATAATAGGGACTCCACGTCAGCTTACCCTTTTTCTTGTCGGCCATTTGTCGTCTGCCCCACAATTCATGCCATACAACAAGACAAATTACCAAAAAAAAAAAAGATATTATTATTTTAAAATATCATGACATGGTAACATGTAGGATGGCCTTCATGGGCCCCTTTACATGGCACATGCATTTTGTGAGAGAGACGGGTTTGGCTTAAACCCTAATCTTAAGCAAAAATATCAATCAATATCATCAACATATATATATATATAATTTGATATTGAAAACGTAAGGAAAATCAAAGAGGGAGTGAAATTAATGGTGTAGGATATTCGGAATTAGAAGAAAGTAGTGCAGAATACACAGAAATGGAGGCATTAGATGATCTCTTCATTTTTCTTATGAAAGTCTTATGTAAAAGTCACTTTCATGTTGAATCAGCACCTTGTCAAGCTTTGATGGAATGACTGTTTATCTAAAGAGAAATGTTAGGAATTACTTTCATTTTACTTCTATTCCCATTTCACTCATATGATACCGTAGTCAGCCACTTAATCAGTCACATTTTTGCTGTATGACTTGCATGCTGTGTCATATGCAATCGAGAGTCTTCCGTTAGAGACGTGTGACATTCAAGGGCAGAACTAAGATTTGAGACGAAGAGAGACGGAACTAAAAATAAAGATCTTTAAGGGTAAAAAAAAATTAATTTGAAATGTCGAACTCATAAAAAAACATAAAATTTAGAGGCTTTTAAAGCTCAAGGGCAATTCCGCCCTTGGTGGCACCTCTTGCTTGTGTCATATGTAGACATGATGAATAGGATACAAATCAAAACCTAAGGGAGACTAGTACTTGAAGTTGAAGCGATGTTTAAGGCATTTTGCATTCATATTCTCTAAAATTAATTAATTGATTAATTATTTTTTAGTTCTTCAAATATATAGGACAAAGTACCAGTAGTTAATCTAGTTCCACTGTGGATAAGAGTATCAATTATTGTTTGTTCGAAAACGTTTGTTTGTGAAAAGGAAGATGAAGATGAAAAAAATAAAAGACAACGTTTGTTTGTTTGTTTGTTCTACAAGATGAAAAAAATATAAGTAGGGCAAATATCTAAGGATAGCGATGCCCCCACAAAAATGTACAGAAGTACAAATGCAACAACAACTGGCATGGGGGTCATGGTACATTAACAAGGTTTGCATGTGCCCCCCCTATATGATTGAGGCACTTTAAGCAGTTGCACGTGGTAGCTGTTAAGTTCGCATTTACCTCAATGGTTTATTTTATGAAATTAAGTAAAAAATAATGAATTCAACTCACTGAAGAAGTTTCTGCTTCTCAACTATGAAATAGTTCCTCTCATTTTAGAGCGAGCGATTAATTTTTTACGTGATTTGTAAATTTGACACAAATCTAATATAAAGTTAGCAGGTTATGGTTGACAAGTGTTGCCCGTTTAATCAAATTGCACAGATTAGAATTGACTTATATAACTGCTCCTTGTTGATTTATAGAATAAGACTTAAAAGGGTCCTTACTGGATAGTTATCAAGTGCATGGTGGAGTTTTTCAAACAAAGTGTGCGAGAACAACTGATCTACCAGCATACGTCTCAACTTTTCACTATTTAAAACTTTGTGGAACAGTGTATCCTTGTGGAATATATAGCACAAAGCATTTACTTTCCCATGAAGGACCTTTTATCCTTTTGTGTTTTTTTCATAATCCACCAAGAAAAAAGATGTATTCTGCAATGGAACCATCAGAGAGTGAGCCCTGTCTTTCTAATAGTACTCAGAGCATCTTCCCTTATGCTCCAGAGAATCCCCCATTTCCAAACACACCACTGCAAAACAGGGAAGAAAACAAGCAGGTTGTTGTTGAAGAAGAAGATGAAGGAGATCAAAAAGACATGTTAGATCTAAATCTCTCCAGTGAGCTCAATCTCATTGGTTGCTTGGAGGCGGATTCATCTCAAACCCCAGAAGAAATCCCAGAAACCCCACAAGCTTCTTCTGCCGCTGAGCCGCGAGTATTTTCATGCAACTTCTGTCAAAGAAAATTCTACAGCTCACAAGCACTTGGAGGGCACCAAAATGCCCACAAAAGAGAGAGGACTCTGGCAAAGAGAGGCCAAAAGATAGAGGCACAATTTCTGGCTTCTGCAGCAGCTTTTGGGCACCCTTTCCTCCACCACCACCACCAGCAGCAGCAGCAGCAGCACTATTCAAGTGTGGCATCTCTTCCTCTTCATGGGGCTTACAACAGATCCCTTGGAATTCAGGTGCATTCAGTGATCCAGAAGCCATCTCACAAATCATATTCTGCAGGGTTCTATGCACCTCGAGCCTCATCAAGATCCCTCATCAACCAACAACCAGGAGTTGGTAGATTTGATTTGGTAAGAACGATGAATGGTTCTCCAGCAGATGCTCAACTTGGTGGATTCTGGTTGCCAGCTAGTGCTGTTTACAAGACTAACCAAGAGCAGATGAAGAAGCTTGACTTGTCCCTCAAGCTTTGATAGAAATTTTCAGCAATTTTATCGTTCGAATTGCTAGAAAGTATCTATAAAACCCATTTATACGAGCAAGAAGGTCAACGTTGTAAAGGCTGTCTCATAGTTATTGTCCAGATTGCTAATTGTTAGCAATCTGCCCAGCAAATTGCCCTGAATCCCATCTTTATTATCTTTTTTTAATCTTCACTCTTGTTTGTTCAAATTTTCTTTTCACCAATTGCAGTAATATAGTGTAGAGATTTGCTACTGAAAGGATAATAATTATTATTTTTTTAATCTTTAAGATACATTTGGTGTATTCTATTTTTCGAAGCAAGATACATTTATTGAACTTGGATTTTTTTTTTTTTTGTGTGTGTATTGATGAGAATATACTTTGTCAATTTAAGATTGCATCATCAATTTTGCTGCCTAGATTGTTGCAGCAAATTATTAAGGATTCGGATCCAGTATACTAAAAATGGTTATAATTTCTCCAACATTTCCATGTTCAACGAATCAAAATTGAGAGAGAGCTTACTTCTATAGCTCAACTATATTGTACCAAATATTGATAGTACTCTGCCTATATCAATCCAAAAAATTGAGTCTCAACCAAGGTGGAATAAAAAATTATCTGATGATTAAGTTAGCAAAGGAAAAGTACGATGTTCTGGGGAGCTATGGTCTTCTCAAGATTTGTGTATTGGAATGGATATAAGTTGCATCCGGAGGGGTATAACCTTCTCTTATGTAGAGTGTTCACTAGTGAATTATGGCATTTGCTAGGTTTTGTGCCTGAAATCACATCGTTAAGTCATATTGAAATCGTGGAATAACTATTCTTAGTGCTATAATACTGACATCCTTTAATTAACTGTTAAGTGTTCACACCTAATTGAGCTATCTGAGCTAGTTGAGTTCTATAGTCTATTTCTCTATTCTATTCATTTGCACTAGCCTTTGTAGTCTTGTAAAAACTTTCGGTTCGAGTATATTTATCTATCAAAATAAAGGCCTGAGTCAGGATAAGCTTGGCACTATCATTTTGGCTACAACAAGATTAGAATATTAAACTTTAAGAAGGCCAATCAAATCGAGTTCACATGAAGTTCCAACTCTATTGAAAAAAGCTTTTAGGAATGCCAAAAGGCCAATAACAACAAGATTACATAGGATGTGAAGCCAATGAGTTGGATAACTTTATGAACATAATTCTTAGATTTAATTATAGAAATTGTTTTCATGGCAACACATACAAAGTTAGATAAAGACTTGCTCCACTATTATATCTCCACAAGTGAAGAGTATTTTTGTCCTTTATCGAGGATCGTGTATTGTGTCACTTTCATCATGTATAACAAAATCTAGGAAAGATTTTGTTGCATTGTAATCCAATCTAAGACTCAGTCAACATTGCATCACATTGTACATGATTTCTTTTAGTATATGTTGTTTTCGTGTGCGGGTACACTTCTTTGAAACCTACCACTCCCACAAGGGTGATTTTTGTGTCGCTGTCTTGTAATATGACCCCTCCTTCTTCTTCTTCTTTTTTTTTCTTTTTTTTTTTTAGAAAATTTTAAATTTATTTCTTAAGGTTTTAAGCAATTTCAATTTAAAAAACGAATTTCTTTTTAATTTTTCCAATTAAGTGCATATTTTAGTCACGAGTGCAAAGGTCTGCAAGAAAATGGCATCTCTCCTTGGCTCGCCCACTCTTTAAGTGGGTGGATGGTGTAGGGTGCTTTCACGATCTCCTCCCTCTTGCAATGACGGTGAAAAAGAATGGGAAACATTTCCTCCACTCACTTTACGAGAGGTTAGATTGCTGAAGGTCGTGTATGCATGTGGGTACTTCTACTCCACCCTTTTGCAACCACCATTCTCGACTCTTTTTTTCCTTTGTGCTCTTTTTCATCCTTCTTCAGCTCTTTCATTTTTTTATTCATTTTTATGCTCTTATTTTATGAACATAATAAAAAATAATAATTTTTTAATAAATCTCATATGGTTGATTGGCTGCTTATGGCGATGGAAAATAAGAACCATTGGAAGAGTTGAACCCAATAACCCACCCCTCCTAGACTGCCATGCCGATACCACCAGAAAAAGAAGATAAAACAAACCAAGCCTTGAAGGAAAATTAGGTAGGGTGTTCTAAGGATACAATTATTAATCACACCATAGGTGAAATTTAGGAACAAAAATAACAATTGTCATGTAGAACTATCATCATACCAGGTGAATGAATGGTAAACATACTCTTTTTGCTTGCCCAATACTTGGTTTCAAATTATGATATACTCATGTTACTATGGGGTTAATAGGTGATATCCAACATCTATGGTATTAAGCAAAGACCCATATGTAGGGCCCTCTGTGAGGGGAACCACTTTCACAATCCCTTGTTATTATCTGTACCATCTTCTCTTTGGATAGAAAATAATAAAAGATCTGGATTTGAAGATGATATTCTGTCATAAGTAATTTATGAAAAGCATAGTTTCCAAGGAGTAGTTCAATCGACTGGAGACTGTGCCTCATGAAGCGAATATCACTAATTCGAATCTCAATCCCCTTATGCGGACATGTCAAAAAAAAAATGAATAGCATTAAACATTTACCATATGACGGCCTTGCTGAAAGTAACCACTCAACCCTTTAATAGGAAAAATTGGTCTTTCAACATTGTCCTTTCAACTATCAAGGAGATGGTACTAGCTAAAAACACCTTCTCCCTCGGTGAGAGTTCCCACTGCTCCCCGTGTGAGTGTCTAGGGAAGAGAAAATAGACATTTCTCATGCTTCATGAAACGAAGGTCACTAGTTCGAATCACAGTTCCTTTGTGCGGACATGTCAAAAAAAAAAAAAAATTATGAAGAGCATAAAGCATTCACCATATGACAGCCTTGCTGAAAGTAACCACTCAACCCTATAATAGGAAAAATTGGTCTTTCAACATTGTCCTTGAACTATCAAGGAGGTGGTACTAGCTAAAAACACCTTCTCCTCCGGTGAGAGTTCCCACTGCTCCCAGTGTGAGCATCTAGAGAAGAGAAAATAGCCATTTCCTCCTTTACCCCACCCCCCCTCAACCCTTTCCTCCACCTGCTCTCTTCTCTTGCTCGTCATTTTTACCATTTTCTTTTCTTTGGTTCGTAAGCTAGATCAAAGGTTCTCCATCCACTGCCACCTCGCCCTCGCCCCACCTCCGCCCTTAACACCTCACGCGCCTCCCTTGGATGATAGATTTGGGTTTCTCACACCCAAATCTAGGTTTCTCAAACCTAGATCTGTCATACACAGATACACTGCCACCGGAGCTACAAATCTATGTTTTTTTTTTTTTTTTTTTCCTTCCATCACCAACAGTCTCCACTCAGACATGTGCCCCTCATTTTACAGTGGAGACACGACAACATAAAGAGATGTCCTTTGAGCTTCATTCGTTGGGCACCTCTACTTCAGAACATCCAATTCAACAAATCTGTTCTTGACGTTATTTGCCACCTAGTTCTTGAAGAAAATTCCCTGACTGTTATTTCAGTTGCACTTGGTCTCCTAAGCTTCTTCAGAAGCTGGTGAGGGACTAAGTTTAATAGAAATGCCTTCAACAATACTCACAACACTCGTTGATTGTTAAAGTATAAATTGTAGTTTTGTTGTTGTTGCTTTTGTATTTGTTTCTTTATTTCCCTGTAATTTCTCGTTTCTTTGTTGGTCGTTCTTTGTTATCTCATCTATAAAAATAAAAAGTCAATTTAGTTCTTAAAGTTTTGTAAGAAGGCCAAAACGTGAGCTAACATGTCATGTCAGCATTTAAGATACTATACATACACAAAAACCGTCGTTCAAATCAACAATTATCATTCGCATAGTGACAAGGCAGGGATATGATAACATTAAAATGTCTTTCAAGCTTCAAAAACTAAATTGAAACAATAGGTAGTAGCTTAGGGATGAAATTGAAATTTGACACATGATTTAGAAGCCAAAATCACATTTTTACAAAACAGAGTATAGCAACTCTAAATATGGGTAGAAATACAATTGTTATAGAAACTATTTCAACAAACATAAATTATCAAACAGATTGAAATAGATATTCGGGGAATTTTTGTGGAAATAATAGCAGCAAACAAATACCATGGTTCTGCACCTATGAAGGCCTTGTCCACATGCACTTAAACCAATGAAAGATTTCTCTGTTACTTTATCTTCACCAGTAAACAACATTCTAATAATGCTTTCATAAGAACACCAAGCATGGGATCAAATCAAGTTTGAGAAAGTAAATATGCGGCTGCTTTGTAGCACATGTTATATGCCAAATTCTGTTCATATGAAAATCAGTAGCATTAGCATTGAGATTATAACCGAGATCCAGAGGTCAGAATCACCAAAGGCACTGGATATGGCACATAGAAAGGATTTATCTTAAAGATGCCTTAACTTTCGTCTTCTACGAGAGATGACATAATTTGTGTAAGAATGACGACAAAACTAATGAGACACTGGGAATTACCGGTGATAGAACGAACAATATAATGAAAAGAAACCGTGTTTACATTATTAATTTCAGCTAAAGTTCATGCCAATATGTTCTAAATATTACCTCACAACCTTACACTTGGCACTATACTTGCAATCAAAATCTTTCTTCCTCGCCCAATCTGTATTTATTGTGCTCTACTTCTTTCTTCGATAAATACGGATACTCAAGCAATTTTATCATAATAGCGTCAAGCATAATTGAAGTTAAAATTGGGATAAACCAATACAAGAACCATACCGATACCCATTAAACTACCACAAGTGGTTCAGACAGATTAGTGGGAATTGGTAAGACTCTATATGCATAAGGCCATACTTCTTCATTTGATGAAAACAAGTAGTAAAAACAAGAAGACTGCATACCTTCATTTCTCTATAGGTACATTACAAAGTGCTAGAGGAGACACTACCCATGTACAAAGAATCCATGATTTCACCAATTCTCAAGTCCTATAATTTTCTATACGTAAATATACAAATGATGAGCATCTTGAAGCCGAACATAAATAGTTGCTAGTTCCAATTTCACATTTCAGTTTTGAGTTGCTACATGCTGCATAAACCTCAAATTTGCTAACTCATTCTACATACAAATCATCAAAACTGAATACCTACAGCAGAGACTTCATTCCAACCAAATTCAAAACAACAAACTTGGTGATGAATCTCACACATGCAGTAAAAAAGCATACTCTTTTCTATTTTTCCACAAAAGTCTCGACATCTCTGAACCATTGGATAAGTTCAGTTCTATCCTTGTTCATCATATATTCATGCAAGAAAACAGAGAGTTCATGGTTTACCCCCCTTGCCTCTAAATACTCCTTTAGTGCATTCTGAATCTTAGCATCAAATTTCCTGTAAACAACAAACACGAGTCACACAAAGCCACCGCCAATCCAAAAGCCCCAAAACTTAAAACACCCATATAAGCTCTAGAAGAAAACATGAGTTTTTAAGATTCTACAAAATTCAGTCCTAATCTTGCCAATGTGAGGTCAAACCAGACAAAAAATTTCCAACTGATAAATGAACAAACAATGTCTATAATTATCCTACCTAAAATCAGGTCCCATGTAAGGCCTAGCCAGCATTCCATCACGCCTAAGTATATAAACTTTCTGAACCTCCAACAAATCCGGCCAAGCAGAGCACAAAAACTCCAATTCATCACCGCCATCGTCCCTGGAGATATCAACAAGCAAGCTAAGGTGAAGGCGCATATCTACCCCAGAGCTGTCATCTCCAAGCTTAGGAACAGGTTCGCACCCATCAAACATAGTGGCCTCTATTTTGATACTCTCAGCATCTCCAAATTTCCCTTTCATCGTGATCCACTGCTCACCCGGTCGATCTTCCACCATAAACGAATTGAATTTCGTTACAGGCTATATAAAACATTACCAAAAAAATATAATTATAATTGAATTTAAGAGATATCAAAAGCCATTTTATTTATTTTAAAAAATGGAAACAAAGAAATATATAGGAAAATGAAACATAAGAATAACTCAAGAGCAATTAAGAATAAAAATTGAAAAGCATATTGCCACCACTTTTCCTGCATTTTCTAGGGAACCAAACAGAGACTATGAAATCAAAGAAACATAAAGATAAAGAAGAACTTAAGACAAATTGAATATCTGGTTTGTCTTAAGTTCCCCTCGCCGGGGTTGTTGGGGAAACATTACACAAAATAATTTGAATTTGAATTTGATGTTATTCTTTTCTCTTACTAATTTCGGAACTAAAGCAATAAATGGGAAAATGCAGGGATCAGAAACGCTTTAGAATAGCTCAAAAGCGATTGAAAATAATAATTGAAATGCATATTTTCCCACGTCTTTTCCTCCATTTTCTTGGAAACCAAAAAGAGGCTAAGAATTTGAAAAAAGGCACACGAACGAACCTGATGGGGAGGGGCGTACTCGGACTGGTACTCGATCTCGGTGCGGAGGATTCTGAGGATGTTGGCTTCGAAGGGCGATTTGGCAACTGGCTCGGAAGCAAAGGGCCTGGCTTGGAGGAGAAAAGCTGAGATGGCATTCCGCGATTGGAGAGAAATTTGGTGGCGGTGAAGCCCATGAATAAGGGTTCTTCGGGCGGTTCGGATTAAGCAAGCCATTTGAGAGTGCGAGTGAAAGCGTGAATTTTTCTCAGATAGGGTTTTTGGAGATCAGAGGAGGGGGTTTAAGGTCGGAGGCTCTCAATCTAGGAATCACGTTAACAACCGTAAGGTAAACGTTAGTTTATGGGTTTTTTCCTTTTTCTTTTTTTGTTTTTTGTTTTTTTTTTTTTTTTCTTCATAAAAGGTTAGAGGGTGAAACTAATTGTAGCTATTATAGCTGAGCATGACAATAATAGCACCAACTCGAGGGGGACTACTCATGAGGGACCTAAACAGTGGAAACCGCAAGTGTATCCTTTAGACCAGTCGAACCATAATTTAACTGTCTACCTTATCAGGACATCAATAGGAACTAAAGTGGTTTATACTAATTAGGCATGGAGATTCTTCATTACGGAGATTTGAACCCACACCCTAGTATTTACTTAACCACTTGAAAATTTCTTTGAGCCATTGAACTACCACCCTTAATTTGTGATTGTTTGTGAGTAGTGTCAATATTTTCCGCTTTAAATATCATTAAGTTTATATCGAAATATAAATAAAAAATTATATAAGTTAATTTTAATTTAATTTAGTTAATTAATTAAGTTAAATCTTTTAATATTAATTTATTATTTTTGTATTGATTTGATGTCAAATTTGTGAATAGTATAATTTGTGAAATTATACTGTTCACACATATTTTGTGAGCATGTTTGATATATGAAGCCATGCAGGGCTGGACCACCGGCATTCCCGGTAGCTACACGATTATTTTTCTTAAGTTTAATGATTCAAACTACTTTTTGTTTTCTTATTTAAATACACTTCATAATAGCTTTTTTTTATAATTTTTTATAACATTAAAATATTATTTGTTTTATTTTTGTTTTGTTTTTATATTCTTTTATTTTGCATTGAAAAGTGTGAGAGGAAAGAGAATGTCATTTTATAATTATAATAAACCATGTGGAATGTTATAGAAAACTACTATAAGTGAGTTTTTGTGAATATTTTTTTAAGATTTTTCCTATATGTATGGAAGGGAAACAGTTTTAGGATAGCGGCTGAAAATGCTTTTAACTTTGAGGTCTCGAGTCCCCTCAAAATTTTAAAAATGTCATAAAAATTTTGAAATTTTCTTTTAAATTTTAATTATTTATATGATATGGACTTCTAAAAATTAATTTTTATCCCCAAATTTTTGTTTTTTTGTATCACGTCTCTTAAAATAACTCGAAGAATATTTTCGGGAGTCGCTGGATTAAAAGTTTTTTCGCGGGCCTGGATCATTCAACTATCCTCATGTTAGAATTATGGGCTGCCCACGAGGCCCTCCCATCTAACCTTTTTCCAGTTGGCATGCTTTTTTTTTTTTTTTTGTTGTTGTTGGGGGGTTGTGGTTTGGTAGCTAAGTGGTTTTAAGAAAATTTTTAGGTAGTTCGACACACATTAGGATGTGGGGTTGAATTTCGCAACGAGAATCCTTCACACTAGTCTAATTGGTGTTAGTTGCCTTGAGTTCCATTAATACCTTAGTTGGATTGGATCCGATTATGATTTAACTGGACTTGTGAAAACGCATGCGATTTCTCAACGTTTTTGCCCTTGTTGTCATTAGTTCTTAGCGAATAGGTGCTACAATGATCACACTTAAATAAAATAGTTATATAGTTGGTCACCACTTTTTACCCTTTTGTAATTAAAAAAAAATAAAAATACATGTGTATTATTTTCTAGATAATCAAATTAAGTTAAAATTCATGTATTATTATAGTTTTTTAATTTGTCATGGGAGCCTTGTTGGACCAAGCAACCGGAATAAGGACAGCCTTGTTGGACCAAAAAAAAAAAGTACGAGTTTCACCGTAAAAAGGACACGATCTCTCCAAAAGGTAGAGCGGATAATCTCTCTCACTCTCCATTCAATTTCAATCATGAACATATCTTAGTATATAACACAAACTGAATTCTTTTGGAATAAATAAATAATTAATATATGGTCCAGTAGCTATTAGATCTTTTTTTGGGGGGAAAATTAACTGCCACCCTTGATATTTTCATCAATTTTACAATTATATTCTTAAACTTTAAAATGTGTCAATTTAGGATATCATTTTTCAAAAGTTTGCAATTTTAACACTCTCATCAAAATGAACTGTTAAATCAAACGAATAAAATTGAAATATCTAAAATGACCCTTTAAAGAAAATATCTCATTTTTGTCCTATTTGACTTGTTCGGGTTATCCCATATCGATTGTAAAAGGAGTCGGTAGTCATTTTATAAGTGTTAGGGAAAGCCTCATCTCTTGATCTAGTTTTTAGGGTTGGGATAGGCGCAAGACCACCTAACACTAATATCAGAGCCTAGGTTTACCAACAAGTCTCGGCTCAACAGTCCACGGAAGAAATAGGTTATCGCTGCTCCGACCTAGGGCTTGATGTGTAAGGGAGAGATTATTGATGTTATCCCACATCAGTTGTGGCCCAACATGACCCACGGCCTGGTCACCTAATAATAATGGAAAGTTTTATACTAATTTTGTGGGTAATTGCGCAATTTTAATTTACTCTTTCCATTCTTAAATTCAACTTATATCTTCTTAAAGTTTTTATTTTTATTTTTTTTTACTTCATTCTGTTGTCCAAAACCATTTACAATTTTTGAACGGAATGAATGAAGTGAAAAATGAGATTTTAAAACTGAGTTATAGTAAATTGTAGGGAAAAAAAGGCCTCCAAATTAACAGCAGTTTGTGGTAATAAAGTTGCTCATCAAACTACCTAAATGTATCAAAAAGACCACTATATATATATATATATATATATATATATATATATTCTTTTAAAAAATAAAATAATTAAAAAATAGGCGAATAAATACAAAAAAAAAAAAAATTATATATATTTTGAAATAAATAAATAATTAGTCACTGTAGTTGGTTTAAATAACAAATCGCTTCATGTCGTATGAAATTAAAATCAAAGGTTCTTGAGATATTCCCAAAAAAACAATTTAGTTCCTTAGTCAAATTCCGTTAAGAAATGTGATGAATTCTGTTAAATGTGACGTCAACACCAATAAAATGGTGACACGTGTCATTCTTATATATATATATATATAGCGGCCCCTTTCCTTTTTTTCTTTTTATTTTTTTAACAAAAAATTAAATTTTTAGTTTTTAAAAGAATAAGGGTATTATTGGAATATAAAAAATATATGGCATTTTTGACACACTTTGGTTGTTTGATTGGTTATTTTAGCACATTTTGAACATTGTGAGACTCTTTAAAAAACGATTGTTAATTTGAGGGACTTTTTATATTTTTCTCTAAATTGTAATAGGACTAAAATATCGGACATGTTTGAGGAGGTGGGAAGTGGTTACAGTTGGAAGGAATTGATGGTGGGTGGTGTTTGTGGTGGTGGTGGAAGAGGATAATGATGGAGCGTAATAGGAAAAAATGGCTTATAAGTAGAACCCACAAAAGTGCTCCATCTAAACAATTAGTGATTGGAAGAGGACCATCGATGCTTATTATACTCATTTATCTCCCATTCTTTGGGTGATGCAGAACAACCCTATTCAAGCAATTGCTGACTTTATTCCGTGCCATTGTCATGCCACCAGTATTCTAAACTTTTGTGGCTACCCTTGACCTACGTACGCTAACAATGTAATGACTCCAAACAAAAAAAAAAAAAAAAAAAAGAAAGAAAAAGATATTCACATTTATACTATGAGACAAGAGAATTACATGAGTCGTGATTAGAGCACATGGCATGCTTAGCACACCGTGCAGGAAATTTTTTTTTTTTTAACATTTTAATGTAAAAAAAAAAAAAAAAAGTTGCCGGCGTGCTATTTTACTTCACCCGAATTACATACATGTGCTTAGGAAACTTGGATCCCCTCGACCGATTAGTTTTATTTGAAAGGCAAAACCTTTAAAAATAAAAAATAAATTTTTTTTACTGTTATAAATATAACAAATTAAATCTTTGTTGTATGTGCTCAACACATAGCTTGATGACAAGTTGCAAGGCACCGTTTGCCAAAGCTTTTTACTACTCATCCAACATTATTTCTCATATCAATTATTTTTTACTATAATTTCGTTCCACTAAACAACAAGCGTCCGTTGCCAAACAAACCCCAAGGGAGGTGACGACGAATTAATACTTCCATAGGAAGATGTCAGGTGTAATAAAAATAGCACCCACATGCTATAATATGCATGTGCTATCAGCTACGTCAATCAGCTTCGTACAATTTGATCAGATTTGTACGCAGATGTTCAATCCCCATGCAAATAATGTTGAGCAATTTCTGAATTTCTGACAAGAAGAGCCGACACAAATAAATGTTCAAAAATAAAATAAAAACGTAGATGAACATCACAGAATAATTGATAGGAAAAATAATCTCAACAAAAATTGTGGATAGGAAATGCCAGATTTGAGGCTTTTGAAAAAAAAAAAAAAAAAGTGGAATTTCAATTGAATGCGTTTTAATCCAAATTGACAAAAACACCCTTGTTTGAAGGTGAACCGAAACTTAAATTTGAATCATAAATTTTAAAAGTCAATTTACTAGAAAGCTACTGAGAATCCTTTCATTCCTTTGTGTCCCGTATGTGGAATAGACGTAGAGACTACGAAACAATTTTTGTGGGGTTGTCCGACTGCAAAGATTATATCGAGCATGTGTGGTAGCAAGATTCAAAAAAATGTGCGCCGAACATTAGGAATTTGTGTTTATTGTCTTAGAGCTTAATGGTTGAGGTCTTTTCAAAGTGTCAATTCTCGCCAACAATACAAGAGGGATCTCCGCTGGCAAGCTCCTATGGATGGTATTGTTACTATTGTCAAGGTCAGTTAGGATGCAACCATTGATAAAAAAACAAAAACAAAAAGATGGGTATTATTATTATAATCATAGATAGCATGTGAGAGGTGTTGGCAAACGGAAAGATTACATCATTGAACCTAATCTTGCAAAAGAACAGCAGCATTAAGGGCCATAATTCTTAATCCAGAATTAAAGTTTTATTAATAGGTAGTACTGGATGGTAATGCTCTCTACTAAACCACGTGGCCACTGCCTAGCAAAGAGAATTTAAATAAAAAAAAGGGTTGCTTCCGATCATTCTAAGAAAGACGTTGAGAGGTGTTATACATTCTCTTTCGGTCATTCTCCTTATCTTTATAAATCCAATAATAATTTTAAAAATCTGAAGGATGAGAGGAGAACCAAGAGAAAAATAAATTATTTCTAAAAGAAAAAATAATAATAAATTAAATTGTTTCATGCGGCGCCTCAATTGGTAAGTGTATGATTCCCACGTTATATTAGAATTCCTTGATTGACAATTATTTGTACGAAATTTATCCTTAATTAATCCTAATATTCAAATGAAAAAACAAAAGCAATTCCACTAGTTGAGGTTTGCTCGTATATTATTATAATTCTATTAGCTGTTTTTTATATGAAATTTATTCTCGTTATCCACAAACAAACACAAGCTTAAGTTTTTCTCTAAAATCCATAACTAATCGATTTATTTAAACAGTAATAACTTATTTAAATAAAAAGTTAAAAAAAAAAAAATTGTTTTGTATTAATTTTTTTATTTGAATAATAATAAAAAATAATTAATATGATATAAAAGATAAAAAATTAAAAATTAAATTTTAAATAAATAGTATGGAGCCACTTTTGGCCATGGTCAAACATAGCGGTAATTGGTAAATAAAGTCTCATCTCACTCTCATGTCAATTTTGATTGCTTAATAATAATAATAATAATAATAATAAAATAAACTTGGACCCATGAATCAAACTAAAATCTTGAGAGATTTGATCCAGTCATGACCATGACGATGTTACTTTCTTTATTAAGAAATCAGAAAATAAAAAATGAACTAAATTAAATGGATTAATAGAAGGGGGGCTAATTAATTTTTAATGTAAAGATGTAAATATAGGTGAGAGAATAACTTCTATCAAGTTTCGACATAAATTAAAATTTTTGTGCCTTCCAATAAAAGATTGACAAATCAGCGTAAAATGCCTTAAGCAAAATAAACAAAAACCTGAAACCTAGAAAACTTATTTCCCACTTTTCCTATTTCCCACAAAAAACATGTTTTGATTTATTTTGCTTAAAATGTTCCAAGTTGATTTGTCAAATCCTCATTAGATGGCACGGAAGTCTTGATTAGTGTTTATTCTCAATAGGTAGCAAGCATTTTGATTGATGAATTATTTTATTTCCAAGATTTTATTTTATTTTATTTACCGTATATATAATATCAACATATTCATTACTTTACCATAATATAAACCATTAAATATAACAAAATAAAATTCTCACCTTAAAATAACATTTCTCCATTTTAAGTTCACAATTTCTTAAGGAATTTCGGTAAGATTGAAGAAATCAAGACACGCGTGAAAGACATTCTATTTCTACCTCCCCTCACGCTTTGAACAAACCCCAAACTTAATTGTGAAAAGAATCAAAATGGGCTCTCGTGGGCAGCACATTCTACTGCTACCCTTCTTGGCTCATGGCCATCTCATCCCATTCCTCGCACTAGCAAGGCAACTCCAACAAACAAAGGGCTTCACCATCACCATTGTAAGCACCCCCCTCAACATTCAATACCTCAAATCCACCATTTCCTCCGATTCGCCTAACATCCACCTCGCCGAGCTCCCTTTCTGCAGCACCGACCACGGTTTACCACCCAACGCTGAGAATACCGAGAACTTGTCTCCGCATAACGTGCCAACCCTCTGCCATGCATCGGTGACACTCGAAGCTCCTTTCCGCCGCCTAGTCCATGATATCATGGACCAAGAAGACGGCGGCCGGCCGCCTCTTTGTATAATATCCGATGTGTTCTTCGGATGGGCAGTCAATGTTGCCAAAAGTGTAGGTAGTGTGAGCATTACTTTCACCACTTGTGGCGCTTATGGCACTGCTGCTTACATGTCTTTCTGGCTGCATCTCCCACATCTTCATAGAGATTACAAAGAGTTCTTCAAGCTGCCATGGTTTCCTGATAGCCATCGCTTCCATTGCTCACAACTGAATCCATTAGCAAAAGTTGCCAACGGTATGTTAAATTACTATTTAATTTAATAAGAACGGATGAATTTGATAATCTAATTTATATTTTAACACTCTCGATCAATTCCCCTTAACACAACATGGTTTGTAGAGTGAGGATTCAAACTTGCAACTCATGAACTTTTCTTTGAAAGCATGTTAAATAATTTTTTTAAAAAAAAACAGATTAAAAAAATTTAATCATTTCATTTATATTGTAACAGGTACGGACGCGTGGTCTATGTTTATGCGGTTGCAAATTTCACTCTCTTTAGGCTCTCATGGGTGGTTGTGTAACACTGTTGAGGAAATTGAGCCTTTAGGAATGGAAGTTCTTAGAAAATATCTCAAACTTCCTGTTCGGGCTATTGGTCCTCTTCTTCCTCCGGCTGCGCTTAAGAAACCGTACTCGTCCTCTTCTTTTGGCTCCAATATATTTAAACAACGTGCCGGTAAGAAACTTGGAATATCACAAGAAAAATGCATTGAGTGGCTCAATCTACAAGGTCCAAGTTCCGTTCTATACATTTCGTTCGGTTCCCAGAACACTATCAGTGCCTCCCAAATGATGGAGTTAGCTTTAGGTTTGGAAGGTAACGGTAAATCGCCACTTATTTCAAAAGCTTAATTTATATGAATTGTTGAATTTAATCATTTTTTTTTTGTCCGTTTGGGTTTACGATTTTAAAATATTCGATTTGTAAAAATGATTGTTGAAGGCGCAATTAAGCAATTGGTAAAATCACATATTGGTTTTTAAAATCGCAATTTAAAATTTAAAATTGTGCGTTTTTTTAAAATGTACCCACTGCCTAAGATTTGAAAACATAGATTTTTTTTTTTTTAACCTTTTTAAATTATAATTTTTTAAAAACGCACTCCCAAACAATATATTTTATGCAATTTTGTTTAGAATTATACTTTTGGTCTTTCCTCACCTGTGGGCCTATGACTCTTACTTAATAGGTGGGATCTAACACGTAGAATATTTAACTGAAATGAAGAGTAAATTGTGGAGTCATGTTTGAACTCATGACATTCTCTAATATATATGTTAAATTACTCTTAAAAATTAATTAATGTAATCATTTAATTTTTATTCTAACAGGTAGTGGAAAACCTTTCATTTGGGTCCTTCGGCCACCTACTGGTTTCGACATAAAAGGTGAATTCAAGGAGGAATGGCTACCGAAAGGGTTCGAAAAGCGAATGACTGAAAGCAAACAAGGCTTATTGGTACACAACTGGGCACCGCAGTTGGAGATTTTGTCACACGAATCTACAGGAGCGTTTTTAAGCCATTGCGGGTGGAACTCGGCATTGGAGAGCTTAAGCCAGGGTGTTCCAATTATTGGGTTGCCGATGGGGGCTGAGCAGATTTACAATTCGATGATGCTGATGGAGGAGATGGGTGTGTGTGAGGAGTTGGCAAGGGGAGTGCAGAGTGATATTGTGGGGAAGGAGGTGATCATGAGGGTGATAGAATTGGTCATGGACAAGAAGAAAGGCAAAGGGAAGGAGATGCAGAAGAAGGCTTCTATCATTGGAGGGCAAATAAGAGCAGCAACCAAGGATCCAGGGGGAGAAGATGAGGGGTCTTCTCTAGTACTTGAAGCATTGAATGATTTTGTAAGTGTTTTATCTGATGCGTAGAAAATAATAAATTTTTAAAATATATTTGTTAGAATTTTGTGAGCTCAAAATAAATAATATGAATTAAACTTCTATTTTCTTATATATATAAACATTTGACTTGTAGTTGTACACAACTTGGCTGAGGTACAAATTATTCTCTTTATTGTAAGATGATATTTTATGGCGAACAATGTGTTTTGTGGATGTTTTATCTACAAAAACGAAAAGCTAATTAAGGTGATGAGAGAGCTAGACATTTTGCCTGTATAGGGGGGCAAGAGTGTCAAAGCCTTCCTTTTCAAATAAAGAAAAATTGCTAAAGTGGTTCATAGCTAGGGTTTGACCTTTTGACAAATTATTTTTTAGAGTTTAAAAGGTAATAAATCACTGCACGTGAAACGCCTACATTGCAAATAACTCCATTTGTACAATTATAAAATTATACATTTATCCTTAAAAAAATTAAAAACAAAAGAAAAATGAAAGTTGGCATTGGGGCAGACAAACCATCCCCAAAATTAAAGCGATTGAGGGTGGTTCAACCACCCCCCAAATTCAATAAAGGGGTGGCTGAGCCATTCCCCATAGCCTTGGGGTGATTTAGCCACCCCCTTTGGCCCGCTTGATGAAGTTTGGCTCCTCTAATGCTAGCTAGCTAACACCATTTTATTTTAAATTTTTTGGGGAAACTAAACTTACTTTCTTCAAATTACCATAGTACCTATTTGCAATGTCTACCGACCTCTTTCAGTTACCACCCATTCCCACGGTTAAAGGTTAGAAGGTAATTAAGTGTAATTTCTCCTAATTTTTCTGAGGTTCAATGTGCAATTTCATATTGACCTTGACGGAAAAAGGACTGGAATTTGTATAGAGAGATATTTATTATTATTACATAAGGATATATACTACATGGAGGGATTAATTGTCACTTTTTAAACTTTAAAGAGCTCTTTGTCAAAACCTCAAAAACTAGCAGTAATTTTTCCTTTAAATATAACAGGCAATAATCCTTAATTTATGTCAAAATTCACTGATTGCTAAGAAGAAAACCAAAAAGCTTGATGGTTGCAGGGAAATCATGACTTTGATCATGCCAGCTAATGTAGAAAAACATACATGGCTGGTTTGGTTTACGGAACAGACCCGTGAAATAAAATGATTATGAAAATGAATAATCATTATTTTGTTAGCCGTAGCACATCATTCCAATGAGAATAACGAATAGTTATTCCACTCTGCTGCAGTTTTTTTCTTCGTTAAGCTGCGGCTCACGAGTTGCTTCTGGCTTTTGTCTTGCTTCAATCCCTACTGTTTCACGTTTTGATCAGCACATTGCTTTGGTTTTTTCTTTGCATTTGCCACTTGTATTCTAAACTTTTGTGGCAACCCTTGACAGTGTGCTTAGGACAACAGATGACAAGCTAAAACGGAGGTGACCAGACCACTACTTATGACAACTTCGATGGGAACATCTCACATGCATGTGCAGCCTGTGCTGGCTTCATGTACATGGAATTATTTGACACAAAGTGGATTGAATTACTTATATTTGAGGAGTATTTTTATCATCGATTTTAAATATAAGGAACTGTCATGTATACGGAGCTTATATATAGACAATCAGTATATATACAGAACATAGTAAAATAGGAAAAAAGAGTACATGTCAAGAGTGCAACTTTAGGGAAAAAAATCTTGTTCGCAATTTCAAGGACAAAATTCTCTCTATTTTATTAGAAAAAAGAAAAAAAAAATACAAAATCAGTCCATATGGTTTACCTGATTTGCAATTAGATTTGTGTGTTATTAAAATAAACTCAAAGGTCCATGTGTTATGCCAACAACAATTTTCTCCATACAGTCAAATTATGTCCACTGACTTAATAGATTCAAATAGTGTGACAAGCCAATAAAATTATGACACATGTCTTATTTAAGTGTGTCATATTAATAGAATCCGTTAAATCAGTTGACCTAATTTGACTATAGGGACTAAATTATTTTTTTAGCAAATCTCAGGAACATTTGAGTTCATTTTGATACCACATGGAGTTAATTGCAAATTAGGTAAACCACATGGATTTATTTTGCAATTTTTCCTACTAAAAATTGATGAATTATTTTATAGTCTGAATTTTATTTTGTTGTACTTAACGTATATGATATCACTATTATAATATATTGTGTGAGATTTGATATTATGAGAATATATTTGTATGGATTGTAATTGATAAAATCAAATAAAAAACATTCAATACTGACTTGATTTTATCAATTATATCTTTTTGTATTCTCTCCACATCCCTATAAATAGGATTCATTTGTACTGTAAAATCATTAATTGAATAAGAGTATAATGTAACCCTTTCAGGCTTTATTCTATGGACGTATCTATTTTATTTTATTTTCGCTTTTATCTTATTTCTGCATTTATTTATGAATTTCTCCAATCACGTCATTTAAATCTATGTCACGGGTCATGACATACACAGTTAGATACAACAAAATAAAATTTTCAACGTTAAATAACTTTTCTCGATTATGAATTGAGCGTTCACAATTTTTTAGGGTTAATTGTAAGATTGAAGAAACCAAAACACTCACGTCAAATGAAGCAAACGAAAACCTGAGGGTGAAACACATTCTCCGAGAGAGAATTTGGACATTTAGGCCTTCACGGACTCACCATACAAGAAGACACTCTCCCCCCATCGTTTGAACAAATCCCAACACACCTTCGGCCAAAATTGTGATGAGAATCAAATGGGCTCTCGTGAATAGCACATTGTAATGCTACCCTTCTTGGCTCATGGCCATCTCATACCAATATTCCTCCCACATATCAACTTCACCATCACCATTGCCAGCGCCCCCCTCAACTTTCAATACCTCCAATCCACCATTTCCTCCAATTTGCCCGACATTCATCTTCCCGAGGCACCGATCACAGTTTACCGCCCAACGCCAAGAATACTAATCAGAACTTGTCTCTACATAATTGGTGACGCTTGAAGTCCCTTCACCGTTTGATCAAACTCCAACACACCTTTGGCCAAAATTGTGAAAAGGATCAAAATGAGCTCTCATGATCAGCATATCATAATGCTACCATTCTTGGCACATGGTCATCTCATACCATTCCTCGCATTAGCAAGGCAACTCCACCAAACAACTGGCTACACTATCACCATTGTCAGCACTCCCCTCAACATTCAATACCTCCAATCCACCATTTCCTCCGATTCACCCGACATCCACCTTGCTGAGCTCCCTTTTTGCAGCACCGACCACGGTTTACCGCCGAATGCTGAGAATACTGAGAACTTGTCTTTTCATAACGTTCCAATCTTTTGCCATGCATCGGTGACGCTCGAAGCTCCTTTCCGCCACCTAGTCCGTGATATCATGGACAAAGAAGGTGGCGGCCGGCCACCTCTTTGTATAATATCCGACATATTCTTTGGATGGGCGGTAAATGTTGCCAAAAGTGTGGGCAGTGTGAGCATTACTTTCACCACTTGTGGCGCTTATGGCACTGCTGCTTACATATCTTTCTGGTTGCATCTCCCGCATCTTCATAGAGATTGCGAAGAGGTCTTCAAGCTTCCATGGTTTCCTGATAGCCACCGCTTCCATCGCTCACAACTAAGTCCATTAGCAAAAGTTACTGATGGTATTGTTAAATTACTACTTATTTAAATAATAATAATAATAATAATAATAATAATAAGTTAATAAGAACGAATTAATTTGATCATTTAATTTAAATTCTAACACTTCCCATCAACTCTTCCTTAACACATGGTTTGTAAAGTCATAACCCCTATTTTGATAGCATATTAAATAATCATTTTAAGTGGATAGAAATAAATAAATTTAACAATTTAATTTATATTGTAACAGGTACAGATTTGTGTTCTACATTTGTGCGGTCACAAATTTCACTTTCTTTAGGCTCTCATGGGTGGTTGTGTAACACTGTTGAGGAGATTGAGCCTTTGGGAATGGAAATTCTTAGAAAATATCTCAAACTTTCTGTTTGGGCTATTGGTCCTCTTCTTCCTCCAGCCGCTCTTAAGAAACAGTACTCGTCCTCTTCTTTTGGCTCCAATATATTCAAACAACGTGCCGGTAAAAAACCTGGAATATCACCGGAAAAATGCATTGAGTGGCTCAATCTACACGGTCCAAGTTCTGTTCTATACATTTCATTTGGTTCCCAGAACAGTGTCAATGCCTCACAAATGATGGAGTTAGCTCTAGGTTTGGAAGGTAATGTTATCACCAATTGTCTCAAAAATTTAAGAAACAATGAATTTAATCATTTAATTTGGGTTCGTTTGAGTTTGCAATTTTAAAAATTATGATTTAAAAATGTACAATTTGAAAATGCGATTTTTAAAATTGTTGTTAAGTGGTTGGTAAAATCACACTTTGACATTTAAAATTGCTATTTAACCATTAAAATAGTGTGTTTTAAAAAATGTATTTACTTGTGAAAACACTTTCTTTTTTCACATTTTCAAATAGCAATTTTTTAAAACGCCCTAAAACGAAAGGTTTTTTGTAATTTGGTTTAAAATCGCACTTTTATTTAGCAAAATCACAATGCCAAATACACACTTATATTATAAGATTCCCCCAACGTGAAGGTTCAAACTTTCACGTAATTGATAAGAACTAATAAGTGAAATATTGAATTGAAATAAAGAGTTAATTGTGGAGTTAGGTTTGAACTCTTTGACCTCTGCTATGATATCATGTTAAATTACTACTTATCTCAAAAGCTTAAACATGGATAAATTTAATAATTTAATTTATATTCTAACAGATAGTGGAAAACCTTTCATTTGGGTCCTTCGGCCACCTACTAGTTTCAACATAAAAGGTAAATTCCGGGACGAATGGTTGCCAAAAGGGTTTGAAAAGCGAATGACTGAAAGCAAACAAGGCTTATTGGTGCACAACTGGGCACCGCAGTTGGAGATTTTGTCACATGAATCGATAGGAGCGTTCTTAAGCCATTGCGGATGGAACTCAACATTGGAGAGCTTAAGCCAAGGCGTTCCAATTATAGGGTTGCCGATGGGGGCGGAGCAGATGTACAATTCGAAGATGCTGGTGGAGGAGATGGGTGTGTGTGAGGAGTTGGCAAGGGGAGTGCAGAGTGATGTTGTGGGGAAGGAGGTGATCATGCGGGTGATAGAATTGGTCATGGACAAGAAGAAAGGCAAAGGGAAGGAGATGCAGAAGAAGGCTGCTATCATTGGAGAGCAAATAAGAGCAGCAGCCAAGGATCGAGGGGGAGACGGGGAGGGGTCTTCTCTACTTGCAGCATTGAATGATTTTGTAAGAGTTTCATCGGCTGTTTAGAAAATAAAATAAAAAAAATTTAAAGTAATAATTTTGCGAGCCCACGAAAACAAAAGCTTGTTATATATGCTTCAACACCGAACTCGTGGAATCAAACCAGAATTAACATGTCGAGTTTAGTGCAAAAGTGTTCTGATATAATATGTGTTAAGTTTGTTAATGTGTTTTTGGAGATTTTTATTTTTATTTTAAATTTTTTTTTTTAATGTAACATGGTGAAATGTAGCTAATTTTGTGTTGTGAAGAGTATTATAAATTTTGAGTTGTTTATTGATGTTTTTATTTTGAGAATAGAAAATAAAAGACAGAAAACAAAGAATTTAAACAAACTGATCGAGTAAGAACTTGAGTGAGGTTTGGCATGCACGGTGTTACAATGAAAACTAGTAGGGAAATGGTCTCATCTGGCTCCCTAAATTTATATCGTAATTTAACTAAAAAACCATTTTTCTCTATTTTTAACAACCTACTTTTTAAAAAACTATAAAATAGGTATCCAATTTCATTCTTCTATTTAAACAGAGAGTCAAAACGATGCATTTTAGCATTCTCACTCTCCAAACTAAAGATTTTTCCAAAATAAGGAGCCAGATGAGAGTACTTTTATACTATGAATATGCCCCTTTCCCATTCTTCCCCAACTTACATGATCTTGTATATATATATATATATATATATATATATTGACTTCAAACAATTCATGTGTTGTAAATTTAAATGTTTGTTAGAATAAAATTAGGAGAAAATATACTTACCCTCTAAGCTACTACTTTATTTGCAATATCATCCAAATTTCAAAAAGTTGCAATGTAGGGTGCTATTCTTTTTTTTTTTGTTGTAATAACTCGGGCTACAAGAAAAAGAGAAAAAACAAGACTAAGGGGTGGGTCTTTCCCACTACAGATAGGGATAGAAGAACTAGGGAAGAAAGAGATAGGAATGAAGCTAGAGAAAAGTCTGGTTGAGGCCCAATTTGCCGCATAGTGGGCACAAAAGTTTGTACTTCAGTTAATATTATGAACTTCTCAAAAAGAGGAGGAAAAAAATGATGGAGATGATGGAAGCGAGTTTCGGTTGCTGAATAGCAAGAGCAACAATAATAAGGGTGCTATTAATTCTACCCACCCCTTTCAACTACCCCTACCATTAAAATTTTTCCTTAACTCGTAAAATGTCCAATATTATATCCCATCAGATTTAAAAATGCCACTGTGTTCTTAGGTTTGAAGAAAAAAAAAAAATTGGTGTAAAATCTCATGAAGTTGAGAAAATGACTTAGTTGAATTGATAAAACAAATTGTATTTTTTTTTTTTTTTTAAATGTGATTAGGATGGACCAAACCCATTTTTTGCACAACATTCAAGCTGGCAGGTAGAAGTTACCCCACACTCTGATTCTGTGTACAAGATCTGAGTGTAATATAGTCAATACATTACCTCTCTCGAACTAACTTTCACCTAAAATCTAATTGGCCCATTGTCTCAAATTGTACTGTTTACTTTCCTAAATTGGGTCCAATTTTATTTATTGATTTGCTTATAGGTACCCTTGACTTTTGGTACAAGCCTAATTTAGCCTGCTTGCCAACTAAAGACGGAAAACCTCTATAAAAGGTGAAGCGGTGAATGTTATAGGCATATGAGTTCGTTCACATTTCTTGCTTTCATTTTGTTCTTACACTCTATCAAATTCTCTCTCGCTAACTTAAGCATAATCAGAAGTGATTTCGTCTTCAATCTCAACTTGCCACTCTGACCGTTGACCTCTTTGTAGATCTTCGACGTCGGCAACGCACAACGAAAATGGTGCCAATGAATTGAGAAAATGATAAGTGAATCATTCTTGTAACCCACGAAAAGACCACGAAGGCTAATGGGTGTCCCATCAATATTCAATCCCACACAGAAAACACTCAAAATATCAACAAAAACTGCAATTTGATTAGAGGAGGAGAAAGAGATTGTGTGGAGAATCACAAACAAGAAATATAGGCCAATGGCTATGCTTTCTGTATCAGCAGCCGGCCAAGACCCCACTCTTCTCTTTGTCGTCATAGAGCACCATCTTGCTTGGTGGCCATCTAAGGTGAAGAGTGAAGCAATGGCATAAATCTTTTACCCACCATATTTGTGGGCTTAATATGATGAGACCCACATCCACATATATAGTTTATATAATGGAACTATATATATATATATATATATATATATATATATATATACCAAACATGAAATAAAAGGAACAATTTATTCATCTAAAAAAACAATTTTATATATAGTTGTTGTATTCACAAAACAATTTATTAAGTTTTATTAATAAAAAAAAATTCATTCAAAAAATTTGGAAAATTCTTGGTCCAAAAGCTGAATATATAGCCAATATTTTGGCTAAATTATGAGCTAGGCATAGCTTTTTTCTCTTTTAGTATGTCTTGCTTGCCAACTTTGCAAGCTATATCCAAGAAAACTCCTGTGTCATCTATCAACTGACTCCATTTACTTAAAGTTTGTCCTTTATCATTCAAATCCTGCATTATCTAAATAACATCCCCTCCTAAATTGACATGTTGTAACCTCAAATCTCGACTAAATACCACTAGGGCCTTCGTAACTACAGGATCCATTATTAAAGGCATGGAGGAACACGTGGGTCGTGGCTGATAACACGAATTTCTCATGATCTTTGGCTATAATACTAATATCCATTCTCTTTTTACCCTTTGCTACAATACGAATTTGAAATATGCTTAAAACTTAGGAAAATTTTCAAAGGTAAGAACCTCTTGTTTGAATGAGAGAGAGTCTTATTTGAATGCTTTAAGGTACCACATGTCAAAACGGATCTACGTCGATCTTGTTTGAACGAGAGAAATGTCATCCGAATGGGACCGCATCAATGAGTAAGATTCATCCATGCGTGGAAATGACCAATTTGATGCCTAACTAATTGTCTATTGTTAAGATCTCATTCAAATGGGTTAACGTGTCGTTTGAGCATAATGACATCTTCACAACGTTCACATGTCAAAATTTGTGTAGAACGACGTGGTGCTAACTCGACCCAAATTTAATGTGTCTAACCCGATATATACCATTCAAGCGGGAGTGTATATAGCATATGTCGTTCGAACGGAAGTGCATAGTGATGAAAAATTAGCCTACTTAAAGGCACCCCGAGCTGAAGGCAAAATGTTTTGCATTCTTTCTACCACATGAGAATGGAGAACTTTTCTAGTGAAACTCTTGAGTGTTCTTTAGAGAGTTTTTTACAGAGAAAGTTAAGAAGGTGTGAGAAAAGCTTGTGGATGATCAGGAGCTTGGAAGAAAAACTTGGAGGCATAATTTTCAGACACCTTCTTTCCTCTCATTTTGATTTCCTTGGATTTTGTGGGTTGATTAAATGATGAGTTTCTAAAGTTGTTGATTCTTGAATTAAGTATTGTGATGGTTGTTGCGATATGCTTTGGCGATATGCTTTGGAGGGACATGGAAAGTTATATATATATATATATAGATCATTCTTTTTGAAGTGGGCATGGAATTTCTGCTTAAAAATATCATCATATCCTTGCCATCTCATTATTATTTTCTTACCAACAAAATAAATAAATAAATATTCTTCTTCATTTCATTTGAAATAACAATAAAAAACTATTTCTTCATTGTCCCTTTCTATAATCATCTCTGTGTTCATTGCATCTCTTTTTAAAAGGCAAAAGTTGATTGAAATAAGACGATTTGCGCGTGGCTGGCTAACTCCACGATGATGTACATGCGCATGCGTCTGCGGAATAGCTCTGGATCGGACCATGCTCTTCATAATAATTAGCTTCTTCTTCCTCCTCCTCGTATTCTTATCATCTAATTATGGGAGTCATGGGACCAATTAAAATATTCATTTTCAAATAAATTAATTAAATTAAAGTTCTGTTATTCTATTCTGTACCTTAAACATCTCCAATTTTCTCGAACCACTCAACCTATAAGGATTTATTTAACTATTTTTAATTATTTTTTTAACTAATGAGACTTTGAACTCTGCTCCATCCGTGCTTTAATAATGGCTTCTTTTTTGTTCAACTTGTTTTTTTAATGCAAAAGTTTTTTTTAAAAAAAAAAAATTGGATTGGAAGAAATCTTTAAACTCAGTCTATTAAACTAACATATTAATATATGTAATTTTTGAGTAATTCTAAGTGGCTTATTTATGTCCTACATGTGTCCTACTAAGAATGATGTCACTATTAAAATCATTATTGTGCTTTTGATTGATTATTATTGAATTTTGATCAAAATGTGATTTTAATAGCCACATCATTCTTAGTATGACACAAGTAAGCCACCTAGAATTACTCGTAATTTTCATATGACTGGTTTTGAAGAAATTTACTTCAACCTACTTTAATAAGTGACAAATATCATGAACATTTTTAGATTTCTTAAAAATTAATGTTTGGTTTCTTAGATTAGTGGAATGACAATAAATGAATGTTAAAATATTAAAAAGAAAAACATGTGAGAGATGCCAGTTGACACAGAATAGGATCCGGAGAGGAACAAGATCCTCTCCAATCCATTTTTTACTAGAGAATATCCAGTTAATGGTCATGATCTCTTTAAAGAGATCATGAGACCATAAATAAGACATATGGCCCATTAATAATAATAATAATTATTATTCTTATTATTATTATTATATATTTTTTAAAAAAATTAAAACAAAATTATAAAAAATTAAGGAGTGGCTGGCCACCCCAATTAGGGCTAGGGGTGGCTAAAGCCACCCCATGGCCACATCTAAAAAAAAAAAATCGTTTGGTCCATGGAGGTGACCGGACCACTCCCAAGGGCCTTAGGGTCTCCCAAGCCACCCTAGACCGGCCGGCCTAGGGTGACCGAAGCCACCCCATGGCCATTGGGGGTGGTCCGGCCACCCCCTAACGGCCAGATCTATAATAATAATAATAATAATACTCTTTTGACCTTTGAGGGTGGCTGGACTTAGGGCTGGCAAAATGGGTAACCGGGTAGACCCGATCAGGACCCGTTAAGACCTGCGACCCGATTACCCGAAACACGAACATGATCCGTTTAGCTAAACGGGTTAACGGGTCTGACACGATTATAACACGGAAAATATCCGGGTAACCCGACACAACCCGCTTAACTCGTTTAGCATAACTGAGTCATATCGGGTAGACACGACCCGACACGACTAGTGCGCTAAACAGGTAACACGGCCCGACCCGACTCGACACCGTTTTAAGAAAAAAACCCTTAATCAAAATTGAAAAAAAAATAATTTAATAAAGGGATCTCTTGGGCCAAAGGACTAGTCAAATTTATCCTAACCGTCCAAGAAGAATAAAAAAGTTTTAAAAGAGAATGTTTTAGTATATAAATAATGATTTAAAATAGAATGTTTTAATATATAGACCCACATAGATAAAGTAATAGAAAAACAAGGAATAGGCCAATGAAGTAAAGCCATGAAGTGAAGAGTGAAGTGAAGCCGTGAGTAAGTTAGTAAGTGTTAGGAGTAACTTAGTTAGAACTTAGACATAGGTTATTTTTTAAAAAATAAAAAATAAAATAAATAAATGGGTCTGGCGAGTCACCCCAGACCCGACTGACCCGCTAGACCCAGTTGACTCGCCAGACCCGATTGACCCGCCAGACCCGGTTGACCCAACTGACCCATTTTTTAAACGTGTCTGGCGGGTCGACCCGTGGACCCGTCGGGTCGACTTGCCAGACACGAATTTAATCGTGTCGTAATCGGGTAGACCCGAACCCGATAAGTCCAAACTCAATACCTGTTAACTTCGTGTCGTGTTCGTGTCGACTTCGCAGGTCGTGTCAAAATTGCCAACCCTAGCTGGACCACCTTCAAGGGCTAGATCTAAAAAAGAAAAAAAATTTGTTTGGCCCTTGGGGGTGGCAGGACCGCCCCCAAGGGCCAAACAATATATATATATTAGTTTGGCTTTAGGGGGTGGTTTGGCCACCCCCAACTGAAATGGGGTGGTTCGGCCACCCCCTATGGCCGAGATGACCACCCCTTATTTTTTATTAATTTACTTTTTTTAAGTAGGAGTAGGACATGTATCCTATTTGTGGCTGTAAGATTTTTAAGAAGAAATCCCAGCCATAAAGTGGTAATAGACTGGAGAGGATCTTATTTCATCCGGAAAATATTCAATTCATGGCTTAAAAATTCTAGAACCACAAATGGGACACATGTCTCACTAATAAAAAATAATAATAATAAAATATTATTTAAGATTAAAAAAAATAATAAGAATAAATTAATTAAAAAGATAAGGAGTGGCTGGCTACCCATCTTGGCCATAAGGGGTGGCCAGACCACCCCATTTTAGCTGGGGTGCCAGGGGTGGCTAGACCACCCCCAACGGCTAACCCATTATTATTATTTTTTTTAGTTTCCGGCCACCCCCAAGGGCCATGGGGTGGTCCGGCCACCCTTGGCAGGCCATTGAGAGCCACCCCCAGCTAAAAGGGGGTGGTCCTGCCACTCCTTATGGCTAAGATGGGGTGCCCAGCCACTTCTTATTTCTTTTATTAATTTATTTCTTATTTTTTCTAATCTTAAATAATATTTTATTATTATTTTTTGTTAGTGGGATATGTATCCCATTTGTAGTTTGAGAAAAAATCCTACCCATGAACATGATATTTTTTAGTCCATTTTGGACTGGAGAGGATCATATTCCCACTTGACACTTATTAGAGTAGTTTAAGGAAATTTCCTCCAAACCAATTTGGAGAAAATTTCTGTTTATTTTTTCATATTCATTTTTAATAGATATCTTTCAACCCATTTTTGACTGGACACAAATTTCAGGAAATTTTCTTAAACATACTGTAATAAGTGACAAGTGTCATTTAGCATGTTTGAATTTTTCAAAAATTAATGTTTTAAGTTCCTAAGTTTGTAAAAGGACAATAAATGACTATTAAGAATATTAAAAAAAAATAAGAGTAGGTTAGAAGAAATTTATTCCAAAACAGTTTGAAGAAAATTTTTGTCCTTTATGACATGCATTTTTAAATTGACATATAATTAATTATATTTATTAAAATATACAATAAAATAAAATAAAAATACTTTAAGGACACTTATCAATTGAATAAATTGAATTTGAAGAAAACTTTGTCTTTTTTAATGAAATCGCTTCAATCTATAAGGTCATGAGCCCTTGGAATCCTCTTCGCTAAGGAATATTCATTGCTTCAAATTGTAGTTGATTTGATTAATTGAATCTAAATGCTGTATGCCAACCTAATTAAGTGGCGATCTTGTAAATTAACGATCAACTCATAATGAATTTGGCTTTAGAAGTACATTTGAGGAAAATCAATATGTTTGTTAAAATATTTGTTTTCTGATTTTTCTTTTTCAAAAAAAAAATAATAATTAACAAACAATTCAAACACAAAACACTTCTAAAAATACAAAAATAATTTTCACATTTATATCACATCAAAACTCTTTTTTTAAACCAAAAACAAAAATCATCCCCGTGTGATGCCATTTTGACTTGCATTTATTATTTTAAAGTATTAATTAGATAATTAATTTTTTTTAAATAATTTAAGATAATTAATAATTTAATATATATATATATATATAACATCAAAGTTGATGTTTTGAGTTCAAGCTTTAACTTCAAGTTTACTCCCTATTTTTAATTCAAATATTTTACATGTTAGGTAGTGTTAAATTACTAATTTAAATCGATAAAATCAAGATTCTTCTAGGTTTCACAGAATTGGATATGGAGGGTTGGATCTATACAAACTAGGTTCACATATAAATCATATTATATTAATACTTGATACGTATAGTGGAATGTGAATCGTATAATAAAAAAAAAAAAAAAAATCGAATTAAGTGGATAGTGACACATCTTAGAGTTAATTAATAATTATGCAGAAAACATGGGTGCAACAACATGTTCCATAAACAAAAATAGCATCAACCCAAAACCCTATTCCAACGAGAGATTTATGAACAGAATTGTTAGGCATATTTGGTCAAAATATAATTTAGGTAATAATAAAATAGTAATAGCTTTCATTTTCACAACAAAATAACAAAAGAAACCCTAAAAAACAGCCAGAACCAAAGAAAAATCCTCGGATTATACGCTGCTTAATCCTACCTCTGCCAATTGAGACAACAGAACCCCACCAAGTCAAACAATTCTGTTTATGACAATTTTTTTTTTTTTTTTTTTTTATAAAAAAAATAAAAATAAAAAATATGAAGAAGAAGAAGCCTCTAGCTCTTTGTAGGAGCAGTTGGTGGTTGCAAAAGGAGGCTAGTTTAGTTGACTACACGTGGGTTTGTTGGGTGTTTCCAAGACTGAGGCCCCCATGTAATTCAAGAAAATTGTAGTGGGTGCAATTCCAAAGATTTAGGCTGTTTTATTTAAAGTGAACCACCTAAATTTAAACTACCAAAGTTTTTAATAATAATAACAACATTAGTGAAAGATCTTGAGGCATTCGACCACCCCTTTTAAAAGTGGTTGACTATTGCTTTATATTTTGAATGAGTTGATTGGCCAAGATAATAGTTGGAGTGGTCCGATGAATCCAACCACTTGCATGAAGGTAGTCAATCACTCAATTTAGAAAAAAGATGAGAAATCGTATTCTTTGATATTCGGCTGCTTGAATTTCATAGAAATTTGGGCAGTTTAATATAGAAAAATTGTGAGGCTTATTTGTCTTAAACAGATGAGTCCCAAAATCCAAAGTTACGTGAGCCTCACAACCTCTTTTTCTTAGATTGTACGAATTTTGTGAAATTTGGACAATTAGACCTTATCACGTCAACTTTACAAAACATTTGTAGAATGTTTGTATGGTATATAGCATTACTTTCGAATGGGTTGATCACTTGATTGGCCAAGATAATAGATGGAGTGGTCCGATCAATCCAACCACTTGTATGAAGGTGACCAATCACTCATTTTAGATAAAGGATGAGAAATCGTATTCTCAATTTTGTCAGCTTAATATAGAAAAATTGTAAGACTTATTTGCTTTGAACAGATGAATCCCACATCAAAGGTTATATGAGCATCACAATCTCTTTTTCTTACATCGTACGAATTTTGTGAAATTTAAGCACCTGTAAAATATTTGTATGGTATATAGTATTACTTTTGTAAAATAAAAATACTGTTTTTAACATTACTCATAACCTAGAAATGTTAGAAATCACACGTTTATTCTACCTTAAACATAACAATACCAATTAACCTTAGAATTTTTTTATTTTTCAACGATTAATCCAAAAACCGATTAAAACTATCACATCAACGAAATGAAATAAAAGCCCCATAAAAAGTAAAAGCTGTAAATTTCAAACATTGCTATGTTTTAAAATAGCAGCCCTCCAATTGTTTGGAATTGCAGAGATTTGAGTCCACTAAAACCCAACTTCCTAGTAAAATTTGTGCGAGTATTCCGCGTAGCAAATCATACAAAAAAAAAAAAAAAAAATGGCACTTTCAGTTGGTATCCGTTAATTAAACCCAATAAATAGCAAATTTATTTATTGTAAAAGTAGTAGCAGTAGATTGTACATGTAGCATAAACATATGGCACCATGATAAAGCCACAGAGCTCACGTTGCCTATTCTAAAAGATACTTTCGGCTGCCCGAAGGAAGCTTAAAGGAGAGCGAAGATAGAAGATGCTTCTCCCTAGAAAAAAGCAATAAGAAAATTCCCATTACTCTCTTGGATTCTCTCTCCAATCTGCACCCTCCCCTTTGTTGTTCCCCTGTTCTTCTTTGAGATTTTTGGAAGAGAAAGGGGTTAATTTGGGTGAGAATAATGTTGTGTAGAATGGTGTTGTTGACGAAGAAGAAGAAGAAAGGAGCAGTGCCGGTTTATCTCAATGTGTACGATCTCACGCCGATGAATGGCTACGCCTACTGGCTCGGCCTTGGGGTCTACCATTCTGGCGTGCAAGGTGATGTTTTTATTTGTTTTATTTATTTATTTATTTGGGGTTCTTTTTAATTTCATTTTTAAATGTTGGGTTTTTATTTTTTCCATTTTTTTATTCTCTTTGAGGAGTTGGGGCCTGTTTGGGAGCTAAGAAAGTGAAGGAAAGGAAAAAAGAAAAATTGGGGGTTTTTTATTTTATTTTA